>NW_025977284.1:0-7037 GCF_021869965.1 Rhincodon typus | reverse complement strand
TTCTCTGAAGAAGGGTCTAGGCCCGAAACATCAGCCTTCCTGCTCCTCTGATGCTGCTTGGCCTGCTGTGTTCATCCAGCTCTACACCTTGTTATCTCTGACCTCATTTGGGTGGCCAGCCAAATCAGCTGTACAATGAGAATTTGCAGTTCCTCCCTTGCAGTTTTGGAAGCTGCTGCATTTTTTCATCAGGCCCTAGTTTGCATAGGGGCTGACATTTTCTGAATGTTTAATGCTGAAAAATAATCCTGGAGTGTCATCAGTCAGCCCAAGTTTTACTGTAGTTAGAGAAAATAATTGCTGCTTATGAAAATAGCATATGTAACATACATTGCTGGCATCTTTTTAATTTTGGTTGGCATGACGTGGTATCAGGATGTGATGAAATAGTGCAATGTCCTGGTTGTTGTCTGTAAGCCTGATGTATGGCCTGGGACCTGGCTAGCTGCAGTTAGGAAGCAGACATTTTGAGATTTCATATGACGTGGAGTTTGGTTTTAGTGATACTAATAAGACGAATGGAATGCAGGAAACATTCTTTACCTGTAAACCACTGAAGAAAAACTTTATAACGTCGTATAATAGGGTCATTCTATGCAATATTTTTGCTGACAGGCTGCCTCTAATAAGTAGTTTAATGGCAAAAAATTCTACTATCGAGAACTGTTAAATTCTTTCAGTGGAGAAGTAAAATTTAGTAACAAAGTGAGAAATCTGGTGGATAAGGAAAGACTGACAGCATCAACAAATGTACAATTGGATTTACCTAACCATTAAAAGACTACCCAAATCCTTTATTAGTATGGGGGATCCCAATTTACAGACAGCCAACTTACAACCGCAATCTCAAACAGTGGGTATAATTTTAAAGATCCAACATACAAACATTTTCTGTACTTGTAAAAGGCTCTTTTATATTGTCCTACATTGTGTCTGACTTAAAAATTACTTATGAGCGGACTCCAGGGACTGCCTGTATAATGTAGTCAATATTGTTATAGTTCAAATCAAAATCCTGTTAATCAATCTACACCTTAACTTGTTTGCCATTTAATCCAGGTAATACCTCCAGACCAGGACTTGTGGAGACAATCTGGATGTTTAAAGTGCAGATTTTGGAAGTTTGGACAGTGGGTTGAAGTCATAATAGATGATCGATTACCATGTATTGGTCGCAGGCTTTGTTTTTCTCGTTGTCGCTCTGAAGAAGTGTTTTGGTTACCATTATTGGAAAAGGCGTATGCCAAGTAAGGAAATTTTAGTGATCAAACAGCAAAGTTCCAATGTGATATTTTAACTCTCATTGTTATGTTGCATTAAAGGCTTTCAAAGTTGCATAACAATTTACTATTCTGTATAGATTTTTTTTCTAAGCATACAAGTTATAAAATGCTGACCTCCTTCATTATGTTTATGTCAGTGCAAGATAAAAAACATCCGTTCCTCAATTAGTCTTTGGATGTGCCTTTTAAAGCACATTGTTCATGGTTGTTTCAGTTTGCTGATTTAATCCTCACTATGGAAATCTGAGTCCAAATTTGTGGAAAGTCACCATGGGATTCAGGGTGAGCTTACCAATTGGATACATAATTGGCTTAACAGCAGGAGACAGACAGTGATGGTGGAGGGTTGCCTTTCGGACTGGAGGCCCGTGACCAGCACTGTTCCACAGGGATTGGTTCTGGGTCCTCTTTTGTTTGTCATTTATATAAGTGATTTGAATGAAAATATAGAAGGCATGGTTAGTAAGTTTGCAGATGACACCAAAATTGGTGGCATTGTAGACAGTGAAGAAGGTTTTCCAAGATTACAAAGGGATCTTGATGAAATGGGTCAATGGGCTGAAAAATGACAGATGGAATTTAATCTGGATAAATGTGAGGTATTGCATTTTGGTACAACAAACAAGGGTAGGGCTTATACAATTAATGGTAGGGCCTTGGATAGTGTTGTAGAACAGAGGGACCCAGGGGTGTAGGTACATAATTCTTTAAAGTTTGCATCACGTACAGACTGGATGGTTAAAAAGGCATTTGGCACGCTTTCCTTCATTGTCATGAATGGGATGGGATGTCAGTTTCTCTGTCCAACAGTGGGCAAACGTCAGATTCTGGCTGCCCAAGGTATTCAAGTGCGAGGATGCGCTAATAGTGGTGTTTATGCCTGCCAGCTGAATTTCTGTTGATCTTGCCAATTGCCATTTGGTCAGGGCGTCAATGGTTTTATACAGATGATTATTAGTGACTTTGTAATTTTGCATATGATCAGCTAGATGACAAGAATCACTGTATCGTTTCACTCTTATTTGCCTTTTTAAAATGTAAATATGTCAGTGTTGGAGAAAGTAATTCAAACGTTTTATTAAGCTTTGTGATCACAATTGTCCAGGACCAAAGCATTTTAGATAAATGCTGTCACATTGTTATGTTGGTATAGTCTCAGAAATATGTATTTTGATTGAAGGAACTTCATTAAATTGAAAGATTTGCCAACTTTGCCCTTGGATGTTGCAGGAACTGGAGGATTGAGTTATAGGGAGAGGCTGAATAGACTGGAGCTTCCCTGGAGCATCGGAAGCTTAGGGGTGACCTTATAGAGGTCTGTAAAATCATGAGGGGCATGGATAGAGTGAATACCGAAGGTCTTATTTCTAGGGTGGAGGAGTCCAAAATTAGAGACATAGGTTTAAGGTGAGAGGGGAAAGATTTAAAAAGGACCTGAGGGGTAACTCTTTCATGCAGAGGGTGGTGTGTATATGAAACTAGATGCCAGGGGAAATGGTGGAGGCTGGTACATTTACAACATTTAAAAGGCATTCGGATGGGTATATGAATAGGAATGGTTTAGAGGCTTGTGGGCCAAAAGTTGGCAAATGGAACTAGGTCAGATTGGGATGTCTGGTCAGCACTGACGAGTTGAAGTGAGGGGTCTATTTCTGTGCTGTATCACTCTGTGACTCTATAATATGAAAGTAACTTAATACTTTTACTAGTGTTTAGATGTAAAGCAACTAAGCTGTAAGATGATTTTGAATTGTGTAGCATTATGACTATTATTAAAGATAATTATATATTTTTCAAAGGCTCCATGGTTGCTATGAAAAGTTATGGGCTGGACAAGTATGCGAAGCTCTAGTGGACATCACAGGAGGCCTGGCTGACAGATGGACTCTGAGGTCTTGTAGAGAAAACAATGAAAAGAATTCTCATTTCTGTCTTTCTGAAAAATCAAAATTTGAGTTGATGAAGGACTTAAATGATAAAAGTTTCATTAGTTGCTCTGTACATGGATCAGCCAAAGGTAAAGTTAATAATCCCAAAATGTGAAACATAACAGCAAATGGATTATGATCAATCAGTAATATATTTGATTAAATATATTCAAACTAAGTGTGTTCTTATGTTTTATACAATTTGTCATTCAGGATCCAGTGAACGTGCAGAATTTCATGCCTTCAGTGTTACTGATGTGAAGCAAGTTAATGGACTCAATGGCAACTATGTCAATTTGCTGAAGATAAGAAACATGTGGGATAGACGATGTTGGAATGGCTCCTGGCAGGACGGGTAATCCATTTATTTAATATTGATATTGATGCAGTCAAGCAGGTTCAAATGATATGTACTCACTGGAGTTACTTTCCATATTATTGTTGTCAATACATAATTAGTTCAATCTGCCAAAGGCTGTTTGACAATGTCAACAAAGATTGTGTTGACATTAACCGAGTTGGAACATTTTAGGTATTTTTTCTTAACCTAAATGACTAGACATGAGACTAGCACCTCCACAAGGGAAAAAAAATCCACTGTCAAAAAATACTTGTTAATTTGGAAAACACAGTCTGGGCCTTGTAAATAGGGGCTGAAAGCAAAAGCAAGGAAGTTGTGATGATCCTTTATAACACACTGGCTCAGCCTTAACTGAATTGAATTCTGGCACCAAACTGAGGAACAATGTGTAGGCTTTAGAAAAGATGCAAAAAATGTTTTACAAGAATTATTTCAGGAATGGAGGACTTAGTTACAAGGCAAGATTAGAGAAGCTGAGGTTGTTATATAAGGGAGATTTGAGAGTCGTATTTAAATAAGAGTAAATTGAATAGATAAATTGAGATGGTTCCATTTGGTGGAACCAAGAAACAGAGGACATAGATTTTAGCTGATTAGCAAAAGCTTCAAAGACAACATAAGAAAAAAAATGCATCAAGTAGTTCACCAAGTGAAGGTCACAGATTCAGTTGTAGTTTTCAGAAGAATTGAGTAAGTGCCAAAGGTTTTTTAAAAATTTCAGTGTTATGGGAAAGGTTAAGGGACTAGAATTAGCTGAATTATTCTTACAAAGATCTGATGCAGATTTGTCAGAGTGAATGGCCTCTTTCTGTGCTGTAACCATGTATGAATCTCTGTCCACTTAGATCTTTACATGTCTTTTCACATCTTCTTGCTATACTCTATTTTTCCTGTTTTGTCCCACAAAAGACCCACAATCCCTAACCTTCCACTCAAAAGTATTATTGGGTCCAAATTCATCTGTATCTGATTAAAAAGCTTACATCTGTGCCCATTTCCTTGATTTCATATTTTACTGTTTGCATCACTGTTTCTCACATTGCAGATTCTCATGTTCACATTTGTAATCTGCATTGCCCACATGAAATTGTCATGTTATAGTTACAGATCTGGCCATTTGATAGGTTTGTACCTTGTCTGAATCTCCTGGCTGAATCTCTCAATAAATGTTCAGAATTTCAAACTGATGTTTTATTTTATTGCCAGGAAGACCCCTAGGTTTACATTAAAGTGCAAAGCCATTCAGCTGTAAGCATGTTCTTAAGAATTGCGATAAAAACGACACAAAGTCAAAACTTTACATCTTGCACTTATCGGGGCTAGAACACAAGAAATACACTTGGAGGGAAGAAGGGGACATAAATTTATACAGCATGAGAAGAGGATGCTGATTTATTCGGTTATTGTTGGCATGGAGTTGAAGTAGGAACAATTACAGTTGACAAGGCACTGGGACTAGATGGGATGCACCTGAGGATATTAAGGGAAGTGAGATTAGAAATGAAGGAGCACTGGCCACAACCTTTCAGTGTTCCCTAGATTCAGGGAAGGTGCCAGAAGACTGGAGAATTGCAAACATCAGACTCTCATTCGAAAAAATGTCGCAAGGATAAGCCCAGCAATTGGTTTAGTTTTCGTGGTGAGGAGACTTCTAGAAACGATTATTTAGAATAAAATTTGTTGTCACATGAAATAAGATGGGTTATTCACAAGAGTCAACATAATTTCTAAAGGGGTAATCATGTTTAACTAACTTAGTAGAGAATTTTAAAGAGGTAACAGAAAGAGTCAGTGACAGTCATGTTGTTGGTATGATATATGTGGATTTCAAAAGGCATTTGATACAGTGTCACACAAATGATGTTTGATTAAAGTTATAGGTCATGGAATAAAAAGGATAGTAGTAACATGGATACAGAATTGGCCAAGTGACAGAAAACAGTAATAAAGTTTTAAAAAACTTCTACTGTTTTTTCCACCTGTCCTGTGACTTCTGCTTTATTAGTAGGGGCATAGAGTACAAGAACAGGAAGTTACATTGAACTTGTACAAGACACTAATTAGACTTCAGCTGGCATGTTGCATACAGTCTGTCAGCCACACTATAGGCAGGTCATGAATGCATTGAAGAAAATGCAAAACAAATTTACAAGAATGAATCCAAGGATGAGGAAGTTCTGTTATGTGGGTAGACTGGAGGTTAGGACTGTTCTCCTTGGAGAAGGGAAGGCTAAGAAGAGATCTGATAGAACTTGTCAAAATCAGAAGAAGGCTGGATAGAGTAGACAGGGAGTCGTTACACCCCACAACGCCTGAGCATGGAATCGCAGAAGGTGAAATGCTTGCCCATTTACCTCCTCCCTCCTCACTATCCAAGGTCAGAAATCATGCGACACTAGGTTATAGTCCGACAGGTTTATTTGAAACTACAAGCTTTCAGAAATGAGAAAGAAGCGCACAGAACACAGAACTGTTAAGACCAAAGGGTCACACAACTGATGAGGATATATTAAACAAACCTAAGATACTATTAAATCTTTAATCAGTTAGAAGGCTTTAATTGTTTAATATGTATATGTAAATCCCTGAATTTCTTTCAGGTCACTGCCCTGAGAGAACTAAAGGTTTTATCAGTGTAAAGAAGAGGTGACATTTTACATCAGACAATGCATGTTAGGTGTGAGGCCTTGTTTAGAATCTGTTTGTGTTTTGGTTTCGAGTCAGACTGGTTTCATTCCTAAAGTAGAAATTTATAAAATGCCAAATTGACTGATTGTCAATAAATTGTGTGCTTTTTGAACAAAATAGAATGTATATGCAAATAGACATTCACCCCATAGATTCACGTGTGTGTGTGTGAGTGAGTGCATGTGGGAGAGCGTGAGTGCGGTGTGTGCGCGCGATGTGTGGGGGAGTGTGTCATGGCAACCTCTGCAAGACATGTCAGATCTTCGACATGGATGCTACCATCACACGTGGGAACACAACCCACCACGTGCATGGCAAATACTCATGTGACTTGACCAACGTTGTCTATCACATAAGCTGCTGGCAAGGATGCCCCGAGGCATGATACGTTGGCGAAACCATGTAGACACTACAACAACAGAAGAATAGACACTGCGTATCAATTGGCAAATGGGGATGTTCTCTCCCAGTGGGGGACCACTTCAACGGTCAAGGGCATTTGGGCTCGGATCTTTGGGTAAACGTTCTCCAAGGTGGACTTTGGGATACACATCAATGCACAGTCACCAAGGAGAGGCCGATAGCCGAGTTCAGTGCCCATGAGGATGGCCTCAACAGGGATCTTGGGTTCATGTCGCACCACACAGTACACTGACACACATGCATACATACACACACTGTCACATAAACACGCTCACACACGCGTGCACACTTTCTCTCGCGCGTATGCATGCATGTGTGTCAGTGTACTGTGTGGTGCGACATGAACCCAAGATC
>NW_025977283.1:0-7038 GCF_021869965.1 Rhincodon typus | reverse complement strand
TAACCTCATCCTGCCCCTTGACCTGTCCGTCCTCCCTGGACTGACCTATCCCCTCCCTACCTCCCCACCTACACACACCTTTACTGGCTCCATCCCCGCCTCTTTGACCTGTCTGTTTCCTCTCCACCTATCCTCTCCTCTATCCATCTTCTATCCACCTCCCCCTCTCTCCCTATTTATTTCAGAACCCCCTTCCCCTCCCCCATTTCTGAAGAAGGATCTAGGCCCGAAACGTCAGCCTTACTGCTCCTATGATGCTGCTTGGCCTGCTGTGTTCATCCAGCTCTACACCTTGTTGTCTCAGATTTTCCGGCATCTGCAGTTCCTACTATCTCTGATACAATTTTCTCCAATCTTTCCTCATCCCTGAAGTTTCTCATCCCTGAAACGATTTTTGAAAATCTCTTTTGCACTTTCTCCAAAGCGTTCACATCTTTCCGATAGTGTGGTGTCCAGGACTGTGCAAAACACTAAGGACTAACAACTGCTTATACAAGTCTAGCATCATGCATCTCTGCATTCTCCATACTACCAGATAATCAAACATGACTCATTTCTAATAATAAATTAACAAAAGAGTGACAAAAAGAATGAATGCAGCATCAATTCTGATGTCATCAGATTGCATTGGGAGTCCTGCACATTACAAACTGGTCTATTTTTTGAGCTAATTTACACATCTATCCAATCCAGGAAAAATAAACTCCAGTATAATCACCAAGGCTCACTAGTACATCCGTGACCTTTTAAGCAATTGCAGAAAAGATGTAACCTCATCAAACACAGCACCATTTAACATTAAACAAAGAACTGCAGATGCTGGAAATCTGAAACAAAAATAGAATTTGCTGGAGAGAAAACAGCAAGTCTGACAGCATCTGTGGAGAATTAACATTTCGAGTTCAGTGACCTTTCTTAAGAACTAATTGGCACGGTTATAATTTTTGACCAGGCTGTCTGTACACTTTCCATAAGCTCCAGAGTATAATGAACAATCAGGGGCAGAAAATCATGACAGCAGCAAGGCTGCTACTCAACTGCAACATTGCAATCTGTTCTGGCTGCACCGAAGACCATATGGAAGATCACCAAGCGTACATTGGTAGCCCTGCTTTTCAAAGATGTTCCACTGGAAAACCTTTTTCAGGGAATATTCAGATCCCTCCCCTCCCCTCCACCCACCACTCTCAATATCTCACTCTTCCACACATATCTCTTCCCCTACCAGCATGTCGTTTGATTTTCCTTCTTACAATGTGTGCATCACTGACTACAGCAGTGTCTGTTGCTCATCCCTAAAGAGGGTGGTATTGCGCTTCCTCCTTAAACTGCTATAGTTCTTGTGGTAACAGCACAGGGCAGCCAAGATGGCTACAGGGTGCTGATCAGGTCAGTGTAGTGACTCAGTATGTTTGAAATCAGACCAGATGAAGAAGGAGGAACTGTGCAAAAGACAGAACTCCCCAGAATTACTCACAATTCTGGTTCACAGGAAAGAGCGCACACTGAGTCAAGGCAGCACCATGATAGATCATGTCAGGACACAGACAAAGAGCTAAGTAAAAGTCATCTCTATCGTAGGTAGACATTGCAGTCTTCCTTGCAGCATGTTGCTCTCAACTACTCCTCTTTTTTCTATCAAGTTTATTCGGTAATATATTTTTGTCCTCTTCTGAATAGATTCTCCAATCAAGACATGACTCTGCAATATCCTTTCTAATGATACGTGTAGTTGATTTACTCAGTAACACCTTCAATCCTTGAGTGCATGAACTCTAGGTTCCAAGAGGGGTTTAATAGAAGGAGAAGCTTTACTCTATATTCTGCTGCCTCTGGGCTATCTTGGGGAATTCATTAGTGCCGTGCACATCCTTGCTCCCTAACAAGCCAGCAATCTGTTCTGCTTGCCTCATCACGCAATAGTGGGAGGGTGAATCCCTGTAAAATGAAGGCATATGCTACTGCCAAGCTACCACATTTTAGTCCGCATTTTCCTGGTTAGATGTTTTTAGTTGTTTATGTTCCCTGTTGCTTACCCTAGTTACAGCTCATGATGTAATATGAATCAGAAGCCAGATTAAATAGCTGACCAGCTAACTTTAGACAATGGAGACTCATTAAACTACATTCCAGCAAACACTTATTCTTCAGGGATTCAAATGCTTGTCTTTTTTGAGTTTTGCATGGAGTCAATTATTAGTTTAGTCCAGACTAGCTGAATTGGCAACGCTACTGACCAGCCTTCAGTCCAGAAATCAGCTAAGAATATAAAGTCTTTTCCTACCTAGAAAAGTCTTTGAATGAGCTTAACACTTACAGTAAGCAGTCTTTCGTAGAGCTAGAAGTTACAAGGCCTTTGCTGAGTCAATTATGCTATAGATGCTGGACAGAGTTAGGAGACCTGAAATAAAAGCAAAATATGAATGCTGGAAATCTGAAATAAAAACTGAAAATACCCAGGAACTTAACAGGTCTGGCAGCATCTTTGGAGACAGAAACAGAGTTATTTATTCAAGTTCATAAGATCTAAGACATAGGAGCAAAAGTAGGCCATTCAGCCCATCGAGTCTGCTCCACTATTCAATGAGATCATGGCTGACCTGTTATTTCTCAACTCCTTTCCCCATAACCCATCATTCCCTTGACAATTAAAAATCTGTCCATCTCGTCAGTCTTGAGTCTCCAAAGACTCTTCTTCAGCAATTCGGCAGAAGAGTCATATCATTGTACCAATTGGTGCCAACAAACAGAAAAAAATATTTCTATAGCAGACTCATGTTACAGTCACAAACGATATTCTTAACTTTGGAAGTTCTTCCAGCTGCTAAAGGTACAATACCCTGTTGAATGGCTATCTTCTTTTGTGAGGAAAGGCTTTTATCACTTGTTTTGTGCAGTAATGGAACACCATCTTGATGCAGCAAATGTCAGTAGAAGTGCTTTAGGGAGTTGCATACTTTGATAAATGTCACAGCTAGCCTATCCCTGTAGTTGTTCTGTCTGGGGGACATTCTTAAGGACACAGTATTCAGAGCTGCTTCACAAGATGGTGAAGATTTCAGAGCTGAATAGACTCCTGGAATGAAGCCAAGTGAGATTCAGAAGCCTGAGGTAAAGTGACATCTGCCTATGTTCCCTCGCCCAAGAGCTCTTTTCGTCTTCCAATGCTGTCCTTTCTATGCCTGGCCATTTGTGGTTGCTGCACAAGAAAAAACTGGGCGACCGCCAATGGACTCTTGCTCTGCAAAAATGCAGGTGGTAACACCTTCAACAGCTTGTGCACCAAAAATAATTCAAAAGATGAAATGTATAAAATGTGATGTTTTAATGGAGTAATAAACTGATAACTGCACCTTTAAAAATCCAGTGATCGAACATCAGCGCGGTATATGTTTGCAGCATCTGTAGTAAACAGGTGTAAAGCTTAGTTCTGCAAACTGGTGAGCAGGGCCACTGGCTTTGGCAGCAACAAATTCATACGATCAATGTAATTATAAACATGGACACTCTTCACAAGGACATGCAGTTTTTTTTTTAAACAATTCGATAACTTGCGAATTGGGTACTCAATCCAATAAACCTGATTTAGGAAGAACTGCTTCAGTTTATGACTGCACCTAAACAGTGCACTGTTATTGAATAAGTCCCTCTGCCGCTGCTGTGAAGAGTTATAGATAACTTCTATCGAGTGATCATAAGAGAATTGAACAAGGTTATACAAAATACTGTCACATAATAATTACAGCACTTATAACAATTATAGTGCTCTCAGTAATTATACTATTTGTAGTAAATATACAAAACTGAAGGCTACAAAGGTTTCAACAGGGAAAAAAAATTTAGAGATCTGAAGATTTCAGTGAATAGCAATCCTTTGTTCTCAATAAAAGTTAGTATTTGTATATTGTGTATGTGGTTCTTTTAATATACAAATAGTCCCAAGACAATTTTCAGTGCAGAGAAAGAGCAGTAGAAGAAATGCCTACCAAGGGGGAGATTTTTAAAAGTAGTGACCAAAGGCTTGTGAAAGAATGATTTTTTAAAAAAGTTGATTACAGGAGGAGATAAAATGATTGAGATGAAAGGATTAAGAGGGAGGCTATAGACTTTCTAATACACATGGCTGAAAGCTTTGTCACAAATGTTGGGGATAAGGAGAAGGAAGGGAATCAACGTAAATTGAAAGGCTGAGTTAATGGATGAGTTAGGATTAGATCAGCACAAGATAAATTGCAACATTAGATTATAAGTAATAGGAGCACGAGTAGGCCATTTAACCCCTCCAGCCTGTGCCTATTCTATAAGATCATGGTTGATCTGCCTTAGGCCTCAACTCCTTTTGATGTCAGCTCAGCATAGCCATAAACTCCCCCATATTTTGAGAATCTAACTACCTCCTCTTTAAATGCCTTCAGTGATCTAACCTCCACAACTTTCTGGAGTAGAAAATTCCAGACGTTATAATCATCTGAGAGAAATAATTCCTCGTAATCTTTGTTTTAAATTGGAACCCTTTAATCTGAGATTTTGCCGTCTGTTCCTAGACTCTCCCAAAAGGGGAACATCCCTCAGCGGTTCATGCTGCAGGTGGCCCAGTAAGATGGATGCTGAGGCTTTTATACCATCAAGTCAGGTGCCAAGATATGCTGATGACATTATGTGCAAGTCCCTAAAAGATGCATTACATACTAAAGGTGAGACGTAATACAGTATTTTTGATTTACCCAATGTTCAACTAAAAGAAGTCCTGGATCATCCAGGATTTGATCAAACAGTTGAAGAATGCTGAGATGGTGAGGAATTAAGAGATCAAGTTCAGAGACCTTTCTTATTTTGACACACATTGGAATACTGATTGCACCTCCACAGATGGCGGGGAACTACCAGCTTCCTGCAGGAGAACAGAATTGGACTTTGGATTTCATTAGAGATACAGCAGTGAACTGCAGACTCCTACCATCCATCCCATTGCAGTTCACCATCCATCAGTACACATCCTTCATTCACAAACTCTCTTGTTTTTGAATCTGAGGGAAGGAAAAGAAATAATAATTAATGAATCCTTAAAGAAAACGTCTGCTGCAGTTGTAATAGAATCCCTACAGTATGGAAACAGGCTCTTCGGCCCAACAAGTCCACACTGCCCCTCCAAAGGGCATCCCAACCAGAACCAACCCCTACACTTTTCCCTGTAACCCTGCATTTCCCATGTCTCATCAACCTAACTTACACACCCCTGGACACTACAGGCAATTTAACACGGCCAATCCACCTAACCTGCACATCTTTGGACTGTGGGAGGAAACAAGAGCACTCAGAGGAAACCCACGCAGACACAGGGAGAACGTGTAAACTCCACACAGACAGTCACCCGAGGGTGGAATCGAATCCTAGATCCTGGCGCTGTGATGCAACAGCGCTAACCACTGAGCCACCGTGCCACACACATCACCACCTGCAAGTTCTCCCCCAAGCCACTCACCATCTTGACTTGGAAATAAATTGCCGTTTTTTCACTGTCACTGAGTCAAAATCTTGGAATTGCCTTCCTAAGGACATTGTGGGTCCATCGACAGCATGTGGACTGCAATGGTTCAAGAAAGCAGTTCACCACTACCTTCTCTGGCACAAAAGCAAAATGAGCAAGAGGGCCAATCCATGGCTTACAAAGGAAATTAAAGCTAGTATCCGATCCAAGGAAGAAGCATATAGCTTGGCCAAGAAAAATAACATGTCTGAGGATTGGGAGCTGTTTAAAATTCAGCAAAGAAAAGCCAAGGGAATGGTTAAGAAGGTGAAAATACAGTATGAAAGTAAACTTGCAGGGAACATAAGACTGACACTAAGAGTTTCTATAGGTACGTGAAGACACAGAGATTGGTGAAGACAAATGTAGGTTCCTTACAGACAGACAGGGGCTATAGGGGACAAAGAAATGGCTAAGCAACTGAATACATACTTTGGTTCTGTCTTCACAAAAGAAGACACAAAACAGATACCAGAAATGTTGGAGAATGCAAGATTTGGGAGTGGGAAGCAAGGGGCAAGAATTGAGGGAGAATAATATTAGTTGGGAAATGGTGCTAGGAAAATTGATGGGATTGAATGTGGATAAATCCCCAGGGCCTGATAATCTACATCCCGGAGCACTTGAGGAAGTAGCTCTAGAAATCGTGGATACATTGGTGGTCATCTTCCAGGGTTGTATAGACTCTGGAACAGTCCCTGCAGATTTAAGAGTAGCTAATATCACTCCAATATTCAAAAAGGGAGGTAGAGAGAAAACAGGGAATTATAGACCAGTAAGCATAACATTGGCAGTGGGGAAAATTCTCAAATCCATTATCAAGGACTTTTATAGAGGAGCATTTAGAAAGCAGTGGCAGAATCAGACAGAGTCAGCATGGATTTATGAAGGGAAATCATGCTTAACAAATCTGTTGGAATTCTATGAAAATGTAACTAGTAGAGTTGACAAGGGAGAACCAGGCGATGTGGTATATTTAGTCTTTCAGAAAGCATTTGACAAAGTTCTGCATAAGAGATTATTGTGCAAGATAACAGCACATGGGATTGGGAGAAATATATTGAGATGGATAGAAAACAGGTTGGCGGAGAGGAAACAATAAGTAGGAATTAATGTGTCCTTTTCAAATTGGCAGGCAGTAACTAGTGGGCTGCCACAGGGATCAGTGCTGGGACCCCAGTTATTCACAATATATGTTATTGATTTGGGGATAAGGGAACAAAATGTAACATCTCCAAAATTGCAGATGATTCCAAGTTTGGTGGGGAGGGTGAACTGTGACGAGGATGCAGAAATTCTTCAGCATGATCTGAACAGATTGGGTGAGTGGGCAAATTAATGACTGATGCAGTATAATTTGGATAAATGTGAGGGTTATTCACTTTGGAAGCAAAAACAAGAAGGTAGATTACTACCAGAGTGGCTGTAAATTGGGAGAGGGGAGTGATCAGTGGGATCTGGATATCCTTGTGCACCAGTCGCTGAAGGTAAGCAGAGATAGTAGGAACTGC
>NW_025977282.1:0-7038 GCF_021869965.1 Rhincodon typus | reverse complement strand
GGAAAAGTGTGAGGTGATTCACTTTGGAAGGAGTAACAGGAATACAGAGTACTGGGCTAATGGTAAGATTCTTGGTAGTGTGGATGAGCAGAGAGATCTCGGTGTCCATGTGCATAGATCACTGAAAGTTGCCACCCAGGTTGATAGGGTTGTTAAGAAGGCGTACGGTGTGTTAGATTTTATTGGTAGAGGGATTGAGTTTCGGAGCCATGAGGTCATGTTGCAGCTGTACAAAACTCTGGTGCGGCCGCACTTGGAGTATTGCGTACAGTTCTGGTCACCGCATTATAGGAAGGATGTGGAAGCATTGGAAAGGGTGCAGAGGAGATTTACCAGGATGTTGCCTGGTATGGAGGGAAGGTCTTAATGAGGAAAGGCTGAGGGACTTGAGGCTGTTTTCGTTAGAGAGAAGAAGGTTAAGAGGTGACTTAATAGAGACATACAAGATGATCAGAAGATTAGATAGAGTGGACAGTGGGAGCCTTTTTCCTCAGATGGTGGTGGCTAGCACAAGGGGACATAGCTTTAAATTGAGGGGTGATAGATATAGGACAGATGTCAGAGGTAGGTTCTTTACTCAGAGAGTAGTAAGGGCGTGGAATGCCCTGCCTGCAACAGCAGTAGACTCGCCAACTTTAAGGGCACTTAAATGGTCATTGGATAAACATATGGATGATAATGGAATAGTTTAGGTTAGATGGGCTTCAGATTGGTTTCACAGGTCGGCGCAACATCGAGGGCTGAAGGGCCTGTACTGCGCTGTAATGTTCTATGTTCTATGTTCTATGCTGTCAAAGGGCATGTGAACCACTCCCACAATTGAATTCTTGGCTTTCCCATTTCTCATTTGTACCCAAACTGTTTCCACACCTTAGTTTCCTGATCTTAAGTCATCCCTCTCTATCGTGCTTATACTATCACTATAGGCACAATGTATTATCCAAGAACAATGCCTCTGGCTTTTCTTAGTTTCCTGACATTTCTAACTGAATTGTATCCTTCAATATTCAGATACTAATCCATGTCTTCCTGCAGCCATGTTTCTGAAATGATTACCAGGACTTAATTATTCAATTCGTTGATTTATTATGTCTTCCCCATTTTTGATCCCTTGCTTGCCAACATTCAGTTTAAAATCCTCTCTACTTCCTAGAAGATTGGCCTCACCTCATTCAGGTATAGACTGTCCCACCTGTACAGATCTCACTTACTCCAGTACTGCTGCCAGTATCCAACAGACTGGAACCCAGTTCCCCCACACCAGTCTTTGAGCCATTCATCTCTCTAGTCTAACATGTCTGATGCCAGTTTACACATGGCTAAGGTAATAATACAAAGGAGATGACGTTTGAGGTTCTGCCCCTTAATTTAGAGCCCAGCTACTCATATTGACTGCAGATCTTCCTTCTTTGTTTTTCCTACATCGTTCATACGTACATCGACCACAGCAACTGGATCCTCCCCCTCCCCCTCTAGACCTGAACAGATGTCCCAAACCATAGAACTGGGCAAACAACACAGCATCAAGACTCGCCCCATCTGCTATCAGTGCCCCTCACTCCACTGACCCCCTATTACCATTACATTGTTTCATAGACTCCTTCTTGAATGACTTCCTGTTTTATGGTGCCGTGGTCAGTCAGTTCCTTCTGCAGCCTTCACTCCCTCGGCCCTCAAGCTGCAAGAACCTCAAGCCTATTGGGGCAATTATAAAGGCTGAAGCTCCTGCACTCTTGCCCCCTGCCCCTCCTTGTCTGCCTCATTCACAGTCACACCCTACTGTCCCTGAATACTGGCCAATTCAGGCAATCAGGGTCGGTAACAAGGAGGAATCATTTCAAAGTGAAAGGGAGGAGCTTTCGAGAGGATTTGAGGAGAAACACTTTCACCCAGAATGCACCGTCTGGGAGAGTAAACCTCACAACCTTTAAAAATTATTTAGGTGAGCACTTGAAGTGTCATAACATTCAAGGCTATGGGCCCAGCGCAGGAAAGTGGGACTCGTGTAGGTGGTAATTTTTTTTTGCATACAGACCCAGTGGGCCGAAGGTCTCTTCTGTACTGTGTGATTCTATGGTTCTATGAATCTAACCCTAAGAAATGAGGCTGCCTCTAGAACAGTGGCCTAAAATTCAGCAGCGGGAGTCGTGAGAGCACGAGCCAGGGGGCAGCCGGGAAGCTAAGGTTTCAGCATAAAATACTTGCCTCATGAATAGGCAGAGCGAAGGCTGAGCAGGAACAAACGCTGACGTGGGGGCTGCTGGGTAAGTGAACTGATATATTCGGGCAGTGGCTAAACCTGAAACACTACACGTGTAGTGTCTCCAACCCATCCTCCTCCTCTAACCAAACAAAAATGACTTTGTGGAGGGTCGGTAAGGTGAGCTATTGTTTGTTCTTTCTCTTTATCTCTTTTGGCAATTTAGAATAGAGGAAATGAAAGCTAGAGCAGTTGCATGCTCCTCTTCTAGGATGTGGGAAGTAAGGGTCACCACCGGTGTCCCTGCTGATTTCACCTGTGAGAAGTGCACCCAACTCCAGCTCCTCACAAACCATGTTAGGGAACTGGAGCTGGAGCTGGATGAACTCCGGATCATTCGGGAGGCTGAGGGAGTGATAGAGAGAAATTGTAGGGAGGTAGACACACACAAATTACAGGATAACGGTAGCTGGGTGGCCGTCAGCATGGGGAAAGGGAATAGGCAGACAGTGCAGGGATCCCCTGTGGCCATTCCCCTCAATAGTAAGTATACCGCTTTGGATACTGTTTGGGGGGGTGGGGGTGACCTACCAGGGGAAAACCAAAATGGCCAGGTCTCTGGCACTGAGCCTGGCTCTGTGGCTCAGAAGGGAAGGAGAGAGAATAGGAGAGTGATAGTGGTAGGAGATTCAATGGTTAGGGGAACAGACAGGAGATTCTGTGGTTGCGAATGAGACTCCCGGATGGTATGTTGCCTCCCGGGTGCCAGGGTAAGGGATGTCTCAGATCGAATCTACAGGATTCTCAAGGGGGAGGGAGAGCAGCCAGAAGTCGTGGTACACATTGGTACCAATGACTTAACTAGAAAAAGGGATGAGGACCTGAAAAGTGAATAGAGGGAGTTAGGTTGGAAGCTAAAAGGCAGGATGAGCAGAGTAGTAATCTCAGGATTACCACCGGTGCCATGGGCTAGTGAGGCCAGGAATAGAGAGCGAGTGCAGCTGAACACGTGGCTACAGAGATAGTGTAGGAGGGAGGGCTTCAGATATGTGTATCACTGGGATACCTTCTGGGGAAGGTGGGACCTGTACAAGAAGGATGGGTTGCACCTGAACTAGAGGGGCACCAATATCCTGGGCGGGAGGTTTGCTAGAACTCTTCGGGAGGGTTTAAACTAACTTGGCAGGGGGATGGGAACCAGAGCTATGTATCAGAGGATGGGGTAGCTGGTGTATAGGCAGATAAAGCATGCAGACAGTCTGTGAGGAAGGATAGACAGTTGACAGGGCAAAGTTGCAGTCAGTGCGATGGGTTGAAGTGTGTCTATTTTAGTGCAAGAAGTATCAGGAATAAGGGTGACAAACTTAGAGCATGGATCAGTACTTGGAACTACGATGTTGTGGCCATTATGGAGACTTGGATATCACAGGGGCAGGAATAGTTGTTGGATGTTCCAGGGTTTAGATGTTTCAAAGGAAATAGGGAGGGAGGTAAAAGAGTAGGGGGAGTGGCATTGCTAATCAAGAATGGTATCACAGCTGCAGAAATGGAGGTCGTCGAGGAGGGTTGTCTACAGAGTCAGTATGGGTGGAAGTCAGAAACAGGAAAGGAGCAGTCTCTTTATTGGGAGTTTGCTATAGACCCCCGACTAGCATCAGAGACACTGAGGAACAGATTGGGAGGCAGATTTTGGAAATGTGCAGAAATAATAGGGTTGTTGTCATGGGTGACTTCAACTTCCCTAATATCAACTGGAACCTCCTAAGTACAAACAGTTTGGATGGAGCAGATTTTGTCAGGTGTGTCCAGGAAGGATTTCTGACTCAGTATGTAGATAGGCCGACTAGAGGGGAGGCCATATTGGATTTGGTGCTTGGCAACAAACTAGACCAGGTGTCAGATCTCTCGGTGCGAGAGCATTTCGGTGATAGTGATCACAACTCCCTGACCTTTACTATTGTCATGGAGAGGGATAGGAGCAGACGGTACGGGAAAGTATTTAACTGGGGGAGGGGAAATTAAATTGCTATTAGGCAGGAACTGCAGAGCATAAATTGGGAACAGATGTTCTCAGGGAAATGCATGACAGAAATGTGGAGGTTGTTTAGGGAGCAGTTGCTACAAGTACTGGATAGGTTTGTCCCACTGAGGCAAGGAAAGGATGGTAAGGTGAAGGAAGCTTGGATGACAAGACATGTGAAACATCTAGTCAAGAGGAAGAAGGAAGCTTACTTAAGGTTGAGGAAGCAAGGATCAGACAGGGCTCTAGAGGGTTACAAGTTAGCCAGGAAGGAACTGAAGAATGGACTTAGGAGAGCTAGAAGGGGGTATGAAAAAGCCTTGGCGGGTAGGATCAAGGAAAACCCCAAGGCGTTCTATACATACGTGAGGAACAAGAGGATGGCCAGAGTGAGGATAGGGCCGATCAGGGACAGTGGAGGGAACTTGTGCCTGGAGTCAGTGGAGGTAGGGGAGGTCCTTAATGAATACTTTGTTTCAGTATTCACCAGCGAGAGGGACCTTGTAGTTTGTGAGGACACTGTGAAACAGGCTTGATATGCTCGAACAGGTTAATGTTAGGAAGGAGGACGTGCTAGAAATTTTGAAAAACATGAGGATAGATAAGTTGCCTGGGCCAGACGGGATATACCCAAGGTTTCTACGCGCAGCGAGGGAAGAGATTGCTGCCCCTTTGGCAATGATCTTTGCATCCTCACTGTCCACTGGAGTAGTACCAGATGATTGGAGGGTGAAAAATGTTATTCCCTTGTTCAAGAAAGGGAACAGGGACAATCCTGGGAATTACAGACCAGTCAGTCTTACTTCCGTGGTGGGCAAATTATTGGAGAGGATTCTGAGAGACAGTATTTACCATTATTTGGAAAAGCACAGTTTGATTAGAAATAGTCAGCATGGCTTTGTGAGGGGCAGGTCATGCCTCACAAGCTTTATTGAATTCTT
The DNA here is from genome assembly GCF_021869965.1 of Rhincodon typus. Taxonomy (NCBI): domain Eukaryota; kingdom Metazoa; phylum Chordata; class Chondrichthyes; order Orectolobiformes; family Rhincodontidae; genus Rhincodon; species Rhincodon typus. The sequence goes on along the minus strand of NW_025977282.1, from coordinate 1,877 downwards.
TGAGGATGTGACAAAACACATTGCTGAAGGCAGAGCAGTGGATGTGGTGTATATGGATTTTAGTAAGGCATTTGATAAGGTTCCCCATGGTAGACTCATTCAGAAAGTAAGGAAGCATGGGATTCAGGGAAATTTGGCTGTCTGGATACAGAATTGGCTGTCCAACAGAAGACAGAGGGTGGTAGTAGATGGAAAGTATTCAGCTTGGAGCTCAGTGACCAGTGGTGTTCCACAGGGATCTGTTCTGGGACCTCTGCTCTTTGTGATCTTTACAAATGGCTTGGATGAGGAAGCGGAAGGGTGGGTTAGTAAGTTTGCCGATGACACGAAGGTTGGTGGAGTTGTGGATAGTGTGGAGGGCTGTTATCGGTTGCAATGGGACATTGACAGGATGCAGAACTGGGCAAAGAAGTGGCAGATGGAATTCAACGGAGAAAAGCGTGAAGTGATCCATTTTGGAAGGTCGTCTTTGAATGCAGAATACAGGATTAATGGTAGGATTCTCGGCAGTGTGGAGGAACAGAGGGATCTTTGGGTCCACGTCCATAGATCCCTCAAAGTTGCGACCCAAGTTGATAGGGTTGTTTAGAAGGCATATGGTGTGTTGGTTTTCATTGGCAGGGGGATTGAGTACAAGAGCTGCAGCTCTAAAAAACCCTGGTGAGACCACACTTGGAATATTGTGTTCAGTTCTGGTCGCCTCATTATAGGAAGGATGTGGAAGCTTTAGAGAGGGCACAGAGGAGTTTTACCAGGATGCTGCCTGGACTCGAGGGCAGGTCGTATGAGGAAAGGTTGAGGGAGCTAGGACTTTTCTCATTGGAGTGAAGAAGGTTGAGAGGTGACTTGATAGAGGTGTACAAGATGATGACAGGCACAGTTATAGAAGATAGCTAAAGACTTTTCCCAGGGTGGAAATGACTACAGTGAGGGGGCATAATTTTAAGGTGATTGGAGGAAGGTTGTATCTGGGAGATGTCAGAAGTAGGTTCTTTACACAGAGAGTGGTGGGTGCGTGGAATGCGCTGCCAACGGTGGTAGTGGAGTCAGATACATTAGGGACATTCAAGCGACTCCTGGATAGGCATTTGGATGGTGGTAAAATGTCGGGTATGCAGGTTAATTTGATCTTAGAGTAGGATAATAGGTTGGCATAACATCCTGAGCCAAAAGGCCTGTACTGTGCTGTACTGTTCTATGTTCTATGTTCTAAGTAGTCTAGGTAAGTCACCCTCTCTGAGGGTCACACATTGTGCTTCAGCTTCCAGCTCATAAACTCTTCGCCAAAGCTGCTTGAATTTCAAACAGTTACTCTGGACCAAACTGATATCCAGGAATTTCCACATGCTGCAACTATGACACATCACCCATCCTGCCAGCCTTAATGTATTCTAAGGAAATACTTAGCTGTTGTATTCAACTTTATATTTATTTATGTTTTTATATATTCGTGGTAATGCTGTTGGGTGGAAGATTTTGGCCATGATGCAGAGACTGCCTGTTTGAAACAGGAGGATCTTTACCAGACTGCCCATAAGTTCAGCATCATCAGCTGATTGTAGGGCTAAACAATAAGAAGCTTCCCCAGCCAATAAATTGAATGTAATTTGCATCCATGCCTCTGGCACTCAAAATGTTAATTAGAATCATGTGGGAAAAAAGTCAAATAAAAAGAAATAGGAAGTGATGTGTGCTTCTGATGTTGAGAATTACGCTCTGTTCCTGGCCCATGAGTGACAGGAAAATCTGGCGGGATTTTATAGGGGTGTGAGCAACATGGTTTATAGCAAGACAACAAGGTGCAGAGCTGGATGAACACAGCAGGCCAAGCAGCATCATAGGAGCAGAAATGCTGACGTTTCGGGCCTAGACCCTTC
>NW_025977281.1:6108-7038 GCF_021869965.1 Rhincodon typus | reverse complement strand
GCTGTACCCGTTGTGGCCTCCTCTACATCGGGGAAACCAAGCGGAGGCTCGGGGACCACTTTGCAGAACACCTATGCTCGGTTCGCAATAAACAACTACACCTCCCAGTCGCGAACCATTTCAACTCCCCCTCCCATTCCTCAGACGACATATCCATCCTGGGCCTCCTGCAGTGCCACAACGATGCCACCCGAAGGTTGCAGGAACAGCAACTCATATTCCGCTTGGGAACCCTGCAGCCCAATGGTATCAATGTGGATTTCACAAGTTTCAAAATCTCCCCTCCCCCCACCGCATCCCAAAACCAGTCCAACTCGTCCCTGCCTCCCTAACCTGTTCTTCCTCCCACCTATCCCCTCCTCCCACCTCAAGCTGCACCCCCATCTCCTACCTACTAACCTCATCCCGCCCCCTTGACCTGTCCATCCTCCCTGGACCGACCTATGCCCTCCCTAACTCCCCACCTACACTCATCTTTACTGGCCCCATCCCAGCCTCTTCGACCTGTTTGTTTCCTCTCAACCTATCCTCTCCTCTATCCATCTTCTATCCACCTCCCACTCTCTCCCTATTTATTTCAGAACCCCCTTCCCCTCCCCCTTTTCTGATGAAGGGTCTAGGCCCGAAATGTCAGCCTTTCTGCTCCTATGATGCTGCTTGGCCTGCTGTGTTCATCCAGTCCTGCACCTTATTGTCTCGGATTCTCCAGCATCTGCAGGTCCTACTATCTCTGATTCAATCTTCAAAATCCAACATGTTCCATTCCCCCAAACCAACAATCTTCACAACCCAACAAGTTACATTCCCCCAAACCAACAATCTTCACAATCCAACAAGTTTCACTCCCCCAAACCAACAATCTTCACAATCCAACATGTTCCACTCCCCCAAACCAACAATCTTCACAATCCAACATGTTCCATTCCCCCA
>NW_025977281.1:0-6098 GCF_021869965.1 Rhincodon typus | reverse complement strand
AATCCAACATGTTCCATTCCCCCAAATCAACAATCTTCATAATCCAACATGTTCCATTCCCCCAAACCAACAATCTTTATACCCAACATGTTCCATTCCTCGATGCGAACCGTCTATATAATCTAACATGTTTCATTCCCACAAACCAACAAATCTTTGTAATCCAACATGTTCCATTCCCAGGTACCAACAATCCTTATAATCCAACATTTTCCATTCCCAGATACCTTTTTAATCCAACATAAGATCAAAGAATCCCCACAGTGTGGAAAGAAGTCATTCAGTTAATCGAGTCTGCACCAACCCTCCAAAGATGATCCCACCCAGACCCAGATCCAGACCCCCATCCTCGCCCTGTAACCCTATATTTCCCATGATTAATCCATCCAGCCTGTGCACTACAGGCAATTTAGCATGGCCAATCTACCTAACCTGCCCATCTTTAGTCTGTGGGAGGAAACCTTAGCACCCAGAGGAAACCCAAGCAGACTCAGGGAGAATATGCAAACTCCACACAGGCAGTCACCAAAGGCTGGTCTCGAATCTCAGTCTCTGGTGCTGTAAAGTCGATTATACTCTTTATAATCCAACATGTTCCATTTCCAGATACCAATACTCTTTGTAATAAAACATGCTCCATTCCGAGATACCTGCAATCTTATTAATCCAACTTACTCAAGATACTGACGATATTTATGATCCAATATGCTGCGTTCCCAGATACTACTAATCTTCATGATCCAACTTGCTCCATTCACATATACCAATAATCTTTATAATGCAATTTACCAAGTTATGCCGAATCCCATCTGGTTTTCCCTTACAGTCATAGAGTAATACAGTACAGAAACAGAATCTTCAGTCCAGCTTGTGCATACCAACCTTTTTTTTCACTCATTCATGGGATAACGGCATCCCTGGTTGGACCAGCATTCATTGCCCATCCCTAATTGCCCAGAGGGCAGTTAAGAGTCGACCACATTGCTGTGGGTCTGGAGTCACATGTAGGCCAGACCAGGTAAGGATGGCAGTTCCCTTCCCTAAAGGACATTAGTGAACCAGATGGGTTTTTCCTGACAATCGACAATGGATTCATGGTCATCATTAGACTCTTAAATCCATCTTATTATTGGAATTCAAATTCTACCATCTGCCATGGCAGGATTCGAACCCAGGTCCCCAGAACATTACCTGGGGTCTCTGGATTAATAGTCTTGCAATCATACCACTAGGCCATTGCCTACACTATTTCCACCTAACGGTTTTCCAACTAAACTAGCCCAATTTGCCTGTGTTTGGCCCATAACCCTCTAAACAGTTTCTATTCATGTACCTGTCAAAATGACTTCTAAATGTTATAATTGTACCTGCCTCAATCGCTTTCTCTGGCAGTGCACTCCATATATGCACCACATTCTGTGTGAAAAAGTTGCCCCTCAGGTCCCTTTTAAATCTTTCCCCTCTCACCCTAACCCTATATCCTCTAGTTTTGAATTCCCCTAACCTGGGAAAAGACTTTTGCTACTCATCTTATCTATGCTTAGGGAAACTTAGGGAAATAAATAGTGATGTCTTGAAAACAGTCCACATCACACAAGAGTAGGTGCTGGAGGCCTTAAAATGCATAAAGGTAGATAAATCTCTGGGACCTGATCAAATGTATCCCAGGACATTGTGAGAAGATAGGGAAGAAATTGCAGGGCCCCTAGTAGAGATTGTGGTATCATCAACAGCCATGGGTGAGGTGCCAGCAGACTGGAGAGTGGCTAACATGTGCCTTTATTTAAGAAAGGCTGAAGGGAAAAGCCAGGAAACTGTAGACCAGTGAGCCTGATGTCAATGGTAGGCAAGTTGTTGGATGGGATTAGGGGAAACACAATTTACATGCATTTGGAGAAACAAGGGCTGATTAGGGATAGTCAGCATGGCTTTGTGTGTGGGAAAAGGGAGAGCTAGTCAGTTGGATACAAAACTGGCTTGATGGTAGGAGACAGAAGATGGTGTAGAGGGTTGCTTTTCAGACGGAGGCCTGTGGCCAGTGGTGTTTTGCAGGGATTGGTGCTGGGTCCACTGTTGTTTGTCATTCATTTAAATTATTTGGATGACAATGTAGGAAGCATGGTTAGTGAGTTTGCAGATCACACCAAAATTTGGTGGTATAGTAGACAGTGAAGAAGGTTATCAAAGAGTACAATGAACAAAGAACAAAGAACAAATAAAATTACAGCACAGGAACAGACCCTTCGGTCCTCCAAGCCTGCGCTGATCCAGATCCTCTATCTAAACCTGTCACCTATTTTCCAAGGATCTGTATCCCTCTGCTCCCTGCCCATTCATGTATCTGTCTAGATACATCTTAAATGACGCTATCATGCCTGCCTCTGCCACCTCCGCTGGCAACGCGTTCCAGGCACCCACCACCCTCTGCGTAAAGAACTTTCCACGCATATCTCCCTTAAACTTTTCCCCTCTCACCTTGAAATCATGACCCCTAGTAATTGAGTCCCCCACTCTGGGAAAAAGCTTCTTGCTATCCACACTGTCTACACCTCTCATGATTTTGTAGACCTCAATCAGGTCCCCCCTCAACCTCCGTCTTTCTAATGTAAATAATCCTAATCTACTCAACCTCTCTTCATAGCTAGCATCCTCCATACCAGGCAACTTCCTGGTGAACCTCCTCTGCACCCTCTCCAAAGCATCCACATCCTTTTGGTAATGTGGCGACCAGAACTGTACACAGTATTCCAAACGTGGTTGAACCAAGGTCCTATACAACTGTAACATGATCTGCCAACTCCTGTACTCAATACCCCGTCCGATGAATGAAAGCATGCCGTATGAGATCTTGATCAGCTGGGCCAGTGGGCCAAGGAGTATCAGGTGGAGATTAGTTCAGATAATGCAAGGTAATGCATTTTGGTAAGACAAACTAAGGCTGGACTCACACAGTTAATGGTAGTGCTCTGGAGAATGGTGTTGAACATAGAGACAAGGTCCAGAAGGCAAAACTTACAATCATGCCATTGAAGCAAGAACATAAATTTGGGGTGGCACAGTGGCTCAGTGGTTAACACTGCTGCCTCACAGCACCAGGGACCCGGGTTCAATTCCACCCTCGGGCGACTGTCTGTGTGGAGTTTACACATTCTCCCCGCGTCTGCGTGGGTTTCCTCTGGGTGCTCCGGTTTCCTCCCACTTTCCAAAGATATGCAGGCTGGGCGGATTGGCCATGCTAAATTACCCGTAGTGTTCAGGGGTGTGTCGATTAGAGGGTGGGTCTGGGTGGGATGCTCTAAGGGTCGGTGTGGACTTGTTGGGCCGAAGGGCCTGTTTCCACAGTGTGGCGATTCTATGAATGAACAATGAAAGAGTGAAGAATAAGAGTTATATTTCACGAGGTTTGAATGTCAGCAAAAGAGAGAATTAATCTGCAGAAATAGTAGGAACTGCCAATGCTGAAGAATCTGAGATAACAAAGTGTAGAGCTGGATGAACACAGCAGGCCAAGCAGCATCAGAGGAGCAGGAAAGCTGACATTTTGGGTCTGGACCCTTCTTCAGAAAACTAATCTGCACTTCTTTTTTCTTTATTAATTTACGGGATGAGCAGCAGCATTTATTGCCCGTCCCTAATTGCCCAGAGGGCAGTTAAGAATCAACCACATTGCTTGAGAGGCAAGGTTTAATTAGCAATAGTTCGCATGGTTTTGTTAGGGGGTGTTGACGGTGAACTAATTCAATTGAATTTTTTGAGGAGGTGGCCAGGTGTGTAGATGGGGGCAGAGCAATTGATGGAGTTTATATGGATTTCAGCAAAGCCTTTGACAGGGTCTCCCAGGGAAAAGAACAGGGCCCCTTCAGGATCAAAGAGATTGTCTACGTGTGGACATGCAGGAGATGGGTGAGATGTTAAACAAATATTTTGCATCAGTATTTACAGTGGAAAATCATAGAATCCCTAAAGTGTGGAAGCAGGCCATTTGGTCCATCGAATCCACACTGACCCTCTGAAGAGCATCCCATCCAGACCCACCCCACCTACCCTACCCTACCCTATCCTATCCATGTGACCCTGTATTTCCTATGGTTAACCCACCTAGCTTGCACATCCCTGGATGCTATGATCAATTTAGCATGGCCAATCCACCTAATCTGCACATCTTTAGACTGTGGGAGGAAACTGGAGCACTCAGCGGAAACCCACACAGACACGGGGAGAATATTCAAACTCTACACAGTCAGTCGCCCGAGGGTGGGATCGAACCCAGGTCCCTGGCGCTGTGAGGCAGCAGTGCTAACCACTGAAAGTATGACCATTCGGCCATTTGAACTAGCTCTGCCATTCAATATGTTCGTGGCTGATCATTTAACTGAGTACCCTGTTCCCATTTTATCCCCATACCATTTGATCCCTTTAGAACTGACACCTGTATTGAATTCTTTCCTGAAAACAGCTGGCTCTGCTGTGCGGAAGGGAGGGTTAAAATGCAGGAGAGCAGTATTACTCAGCTGTTTCTGTGGGTGTAAAACAGACTCCAGGATGCTTTGTTGCCTCACTGGTGCCAGGGTCAAGGATGTCTCTGAGCAAGCATGGGGCATTCTCAAAAGAAAGGGTGAGCAGCCAGAGATTGTGGTACACATCAGTATGACATAGGCAGATGGAGAGATTAGGTCTTGCAAAGGGAGTTCAGGAAGTTAGGTAGTAAATTGAAAAGCAGGATCTCTACGTTTGTAATCGTGTGCCACGTTACAGTGAGACTAGGAATAGGAAGATAGTATAGTTAAATATGTGGCTAAACAGCTGGAGTAGGAGGGAGGGCTTCAGATATGTGAATCATTGGGATGTTTTCTGGGGCAGGTGGGACTTATACAAGAAGAACAGATTGCCACCTAACCTGGAGGGGCACCAATATCCTCGCAGGGAGGTTTGCTAGTGTCACTCAGGAGGGTTTAAACTAGCATGGCGGGGGGACAGGAACCAGAGCAGTAGGTCAGCACGTGAAATGATGGAAGAGGAGTCAGAGGCTAAGGCCGGTAAGACTAAGGAAGAACAGACAGGGAGAGGTTACAGAATACAACAAGACTGCTGGTCTAAAGTGTATTTCTTTTAATGCAAGGAGTATGACAGGTAAGGCAGATGAACTTGGATTAATGCATATAACTAGGATGTTGTAGCTATTACAGAGACTTGGTTAAGAGAGGGATAAGACTGACAGTTTAATGTCCCAGGGTTTAGATATTTCAGGCGAGATGGAGAGGGATGTAAGAGAAATGGGGAGTTGCATTAGCGATAAGACAGAATATCACATCTGTACTGAGGGAGGACACCTTGGAACACTCATCCAACAAGGTCATATGGGCACAGCTCATTAACAGGAAGGGTGCAATCACTTTGATGGGGTTGTACTACAGGCCTCCAATCAGTCAGCAAGAGGTTGAGGAACAGATATGTGGACAGATTATTGAAAGATGTAAAAATAATAGATTTTAACTTCTCATTTATTGACTGGGACTCCTTTAGTACCAATGATTTGTTTGGGTGGAATTCATTGGGTATGTCCAAGATGGTTTCTTGAAGCAATATGTAAATAGTCCAACTAGGGAAGGGGCCATATTAGACCTGCTGTTGGGGATTGAGCCTGGCCAGGTGATCAGATTTCAGTGGGGGAGCATTTCGGAATCGGAGACCATAATTCTGTAAATTGTAAGTTGCTTAAGGATCAGGATAAGAACAGTCCTTGGTGAAAATACTACAACTGGGGGAGGCTAACTCTGACAATATTTGGCAAGAACTTACGTATACAAGAATGTATAAAAGGAGCAAGAGGGTGGCTTGGAAAAGGGTAGGTCCACTCAAAGACAAAGGAGGGAGTTTATGTGTGGAGCCGGAGAAAGTGTGGGAGGTCCTTAACGAAGACTTTGCGTCGGTATTCACAAAAGAGAAGGACATGGTGGATGGTGAGTCTAGAGAGGGATATGTTGATATTCTAGGGCAGGTTGATATAAAGGTTTTGGAGTAGATCTGTAGCTCGGGTTGTGGGGGTTGAGGTTGGTTGGCTCGCCGAGCTGGTTTGTTGTTCCGCAGACGTTTCGTTA
>NW_025977280.1:0-7038 GCF_021869965.1 Rhincodon typus | reverse complement strand
ACCTACTAACCTCATCCCGCCCCCTTGACCTGTCCCCTCCCTAACTCCTCACCTTTACTGGCTCCATCCCCGCCTCTTTGATCTGTCTGTTTCCTCTCCGCCTATCTTCTCCTCTATCCATCTTCTATCCGCCTCCCCCTCTCTCCCTATTTATTTCAGAACCCCCTTCCCCTCCCCCATTTCTGATGAAGGGTCTAGGCCCGAAACGTCAGCCTTCCTGCTCCTATGATGCTGCTTGGCCTGCTGTGTTCATTCAGCTCTACACCTTGTTATCTGAGTTATTCATATGTCAGCTTTGGAAAACCACTGTTTTGTCTATGTTTGGACGAAGATTGTATTAAAGTTAGGAGCTACAGTGGCCCTGACGGAACCCAAAATGAGCAACAATGAGCCGGTTATTGTCTAGTTTTGGGTCCAGTTTCGGGTCCAGTTCTGAGGAACGGTCACTGGACCCGAAATGTTAACTCTGATTAATTTCAGTCACACGCAGTTAGAGAAACTACGCTGTTCCAATCATAACATTAATTTATATAATCCAGCACAACCTTGAGTAGTACAATGAGTTAAAATTCTACACTCGACCTCCAGTTACCCGGGTCATTCAGTACTAATCTTGGTCTTTTGATTGTGAACACTTTGTGGAGCAGTTTTATCAATTGTGTGGTGCTGTCATATGAACAGGAGCTGTCAGTGTTTGGCTTATAATGAGCTCTTGTGTAATGCAGATAATTTCAGTCAAGTTTTCATTATGTTCAAGGAGATATAGTGATTTGACTGACTTTTATTAAGAGCTGTGCAATTCTTACTGCCATCTGTGTTTCTGCTGAAAGCAATAGCTCTTGGATGAATTGTATTGCATGTGTCAAAAATGTTAAAAGGTTTAGTTTAGCACACAGTGTGATTCTGAGTTGAGTGGCTAAAAAATATTTACAGATTTGTGACCATCATGTTTAGTGAATTCTTTGTCCAGTGAAAGCTTTGTGAATTTCAGTATTCCTAAAATAATCTCAATTATGTAATTTATACCCATATTCCTGGGTTATGCTCTCTCTTTCATTCAAATTAGTTTATAATCCTTTACATGGACAATTCAGTTAGTATTAACACAGCACAGGAGATTTGTTGAAACAGTATCTAACGGTAATTAGATTAAATCCTTTTCTCTCTATTCACTGCTCACTTCGGGAGTCATTCTGAGCTATTTTCCAGAAATGGTCATGTTAGGCAATAGAGTTTGAATTTTTCAGCCAATATCTTTAACCAAAGTTATTGATATTATGAACAACCTATTATGCTCATGAATTGGTTATAATCTCATAGAGGCCTCCAGCTCAGAAAAGGAACCTTTGGCACTGTGCCAGTGAAAAACAACCACCTAACTATTCTAATTCTATTTTACGGCATTTGGACCATTTGCCTTGTATGCCTTGGCATAGCAAGTGCCTACCTTTATTTCTTAAATCTTATGAGGGTTTCTGCCTCAGCCACCCTTACTGGCAGTGAATTCCAGATTCCTACACCCTCTTGGTAAAAACGTTTTTTCTCTCATCCCTTACGAATCTCTTGCCCCTTACCTTAAATCTATGTTGCCAGTCATCGATCCCTGCACCAAAGGGAAGAGTTTCTTTCTGTTTATGCCTCTCATAATTTTATACATTTCAATCATATTCTCCCTTCAGTCTCTTCTGTTCTATGGAAAACAACTTTAGACTATTCAGTCTTTCTTCATTACGAAAACTCTCCACCTAGGACAACATCCTGGTAAATCTCCCTTGCACCTTCTCCAGTGCAGTTACATGCCCCCAACCCCACAATGTGGATTCCAGTCCAGTGCCCGTTACACTAGCTGTGTCCTAAACAATGTTTTGCACAGTTCCAGCATAACCGCCCTACTCTTAAACTCGATGCCTTAGCTAGTAAAGGTAAGTATCCCTTATGCCTTCTTAGTTACTTTATCCACCTGACCTGATACCTTAAGGGACTGGTGTACATGTATATCAAAGTCCCTGGGATCCTCAATGCTTCCCAAGGTCCCACCTTTCATCTTATATTCCTATGCCTTATTTGTCCTGCTGAAGTGCATTGTCTCACATGTATCCAGATTGAATTCCATTTGCTGCTGATTAGCCCATCTATATTCTCCTGTAATCTAAAGCTAACCTCTCATGAATTACCACTCCACCAATTTTTGCACCATCTGCGAACTTACTGATCAGTCTTGCTACATAGATATCTAAATCGTTTATAAATACCATAAACAGCAAGAACTCCAACATTGATCCCTGCAGAACCCCGCTGAACACAGAATTCCAGTCACCAAAACACCTATCAATCATCACCCTCTGTTCCTTGCCATTCAACCAATTCTGGATCCGAGTAGCCAAATTTCCTCAGATCCCTTGGGCTATTCAGTATTAGTCTCCCATGTGGGATATTGACAAAAGCCTTGCTAAAGTCCAAGTAGATTACGTCAAATGTAATGCCCTCTTCTACACACCCGGTTACTGCTTCAAAAACTTCAATCAAGTTATTCAGACATGACCTCCCCTCAATAAAACCATGACTGTCCTGCCTTTCCAAGTGTAGATTAATTCTGTCCCACAGAATTGCTTCCAATAGTTTCCTCACCTGAGGTTAGACTTACTACTGTGTATCTTTATTTCAGTATACAATTTTTATTCACTTGTGCGATATGGACATCACTGCCTGTCCTGAGTTGCCCTTGAGAAAGTGGTGGTGAGTTGCTTTCTTAAGCCACTGCAGTCCATGTGATATAGGTACTCTCGCAATGTCATTAGGGAGGGAATTGCAGGATTTTGACTTGTTTTAAGCACTTATATGTACTTTATCATGAAATGCTGACAAGGTAGACAAGGAAATCTAGTGATTCAAAAAGATTTATGGTCCTCATGAAGAAATAGTTAGAACTTGTAGACAGACCCTAAATAATTTGCCCAGGCCTGCGTGCTGTGTGTTTGTTGTCAGCCTTTCCCTAAAGCAGTTGATTCAACCAGTCTGATTGTAAAATTCTTTTCTGTACAAATGTTTGCTCTAAAATAATTAGAAGTAATGAGAAGAATTCGTCTAGAATCAGATTTGATTTGCGTGTAGCTTTGAGAGTGATCTTGTAGTGAGTATGCTGTCAGATTACCCCAGAGACTCTGATATGCTAAAGTAATAGACTTTTGGAGACTGGCAACAACTGTTCGGCTTCTGTGCCACCACAAAAAATCAAATCTGTCTTGTTTAGAAATACTTGTAGACATCCTGTTGCTCTGCATCTGATTTGAAAACTGTAACATGCAACAACAAACTCTTTGGAAGTATTACCCTGAAAGATTCAACATACAGTAATTTAACAGATTTTTTTTATTGTCTAGAATATCTTCTAAAACATTTGGTTTGTAAATGGGTAAGTCACAAAGTTTGCATTTTGACACATCCAGCATTGCCAAAGTGATAACCCACTGCAGTTTAGACACAACTTTATGAGCAGGCTTGTCATTGAAAGACCAATTTAATCATCTAATAAGTAGTATATTCTGGCTGAAATACTAAAACATGATGAAAATCTTTGTAATTTGACAACTGTTTTACATTTTGCATTATGCATAGAAACCGACAAACAAGACGGTTATGTTCTGAGGAAGGGTCACCCGACCTAAAGTGTTAACTCTGATTTTTCTTCACAGATGCTGCCAGACCTGTTGAGCTTTTCCAGCAACTTCTGTTTTTGTTGTCATCTGATTTTACTATTTTGTTTTGTTGTGTTGATTCTTCAGAGCACATGTTGTTGAAGTTGAGCCTTCCCTCAGAAATGTCTCATTTGTTTTCACCAGCCAGTTGCTGTGTTTGTAGGCAGTAAAGCCAAAATTTCTTCAATTTATTTCTTGTAGAGCAAGCCTTCAACAATCTGAGTTTACCTTATGGGTATGCTGTGCTTTTCCTCCAGACTTGGCATTTTTCCCTGTATCCTAGTGCAGTTCCCAAGGTGCATTCTCATGAGAGCAGTTTAATCATGGCTTTTCTTGTTTTGAATTTGCTCTTTTTTGGTTGTATAGTTTGGCAGTCTGTTGTTTGGTTGTTGCTTTGCTTCGGTTGGAAGGAAGCTTAAGTTAGTTCAAGTAAAACTTGTCAGATTATCTATAGCTGCTGTATCTGAGTTAGTATTTCTTTACCATTGAATCCATTGTACTTATGAAATTTGACACAAATAGAATATAATTTCACTTTGTGACTTTGCTGTTAACACAGTAAATGGAGGAAGGTATTGGCTAGACAGTGCTGGGAGGATGTGGAGAATCTGCAAACAATTGTAATAAGGGTTACTAATGTGATAACTCTAGCTGGCATATGCCAGTTGAATTTCTTGTGTTGAATTGCTAGATTCATACTTTGGGGATATAATTCTGAAAATAATGTTTTGCTGTATGGAAAACAATATCCTTGAACACTGGTAGGTCAGTTGGAAGGCAAAGAAACACTGGGATTCCTGAAAGTAGAAGGAGAGAGAAAAATCAAAGCATTAATTAACCTGGTCCGAGGTCCATAATTGCCAGTGATACATCAGAGAATTTGTAGGTTACCTGGCTGCTGATGCACTAAAGAAATAACACATAGTAATGAAGTAACAAAAAACCATTCAAAAATGAGAGAGCATTAAAATAACTGACTGCATTTAATCTGCTCTTGTTGTGATGAAAGTATCTCGCTGATTTATAACAAAATAGTTACAGGTTGAATTAATAATCATGGGCTACATTATATCATCTCAACATAAAAGTAGTTAGTTTGTGGGACCTTGGGATAGTAATGATAAAGATCACTCTTGTCTGTGGTTCCTGATTTCTACTGGTATGTGCTGTGGCAATCCATCAGTTCAGAGACGAAAAGAGGAGAGCGAGGTAAAGAGATTTAGAAGGTAGTTTGTTCTTTCAATAAAATACTTTCCATTAAACTTTGTTCAGATTGCAGTCTTTTGTTTTGAAAGTGGCTTTAATAGCGTGTATTTCAGGTGTTGAGGGAGACGAGGGATTTTATTTGTGAGGTGCTGGTAATTGTTAAGAGGACATTATATTCTGGGAATATCTTGGTAATATAAATTGGAAACAGGTTAACTTACAAATAAAGATCCAAAAAGATCCTTAGGTCGCCGTTCGTTTCTGGCTCGAAGGACATATCTTTTAAGGGCGGCATGGTGGCGCAGTGGTTAGCACTGCTGCCTCACAGCACCAGGGACCTGGGTTTGATTCCAGACTTGGGTGACTGTCTGTGTGGAGTTTGCACATTCTCCCTGTGTCTGCGTGGGTTTACTCCCACTGTCCAAAGATGTGCAGGGTAGGTGGACTGGCCATGCTAAATTGCCCATAGTGTTCAGGGATGTGTAGATTAGGTGTGTTATAGGGGGATGGGTCTGGGTGGGATGTTCCGAGGGTCGGTGTGGACTTGTTGGGCCGAAGGGCCTGTTTCCACACTGTAGGGATTCTAAAACTTAAAGTTCGTTACACTTAACCAAGTTCTGAGTAAAATACAGGAAATGATTGTTAGGAGTGAATTTCAGGGTCTAACAGCTAATCTAATTAACATTGGCCAACATGTAGGTTTGGAAGGGGGCAATCTGGCTGACTAACCACTTTGAACTTTTAGAGGAAATGATGTTCCAGGTGGACTGTGGAAATTCCAAGATGCAGAAATAGGATAAGGTCATTTGGACCTACGAGTCTGTTTTGCTTTTCATTTAGATCATAGCCGATTTGACATATATCTAGACTTTAAAAAAGAAATTTCAGCAAAGTTCCATGTAACAGAGCTATTGAAGCTCATTATGGTGGAATTTAAACAAAACACAGGAATGGATTGAAATTGGTTGAAGCAGTGAGTTCTCATTTGAGAAGTGGTGTCAAGATTGAGACTGGTAAGAGTACTTGCTGGGGTGTCCTAGGATCATGTTAGGATCTTGCCTATTTGTAGTTACCACCAACAACATGGACTCAGGGGTTTAATGTGAACTGGTCAAATTTTCCAACAGTGACAAACTGGTGGAGGGAAGGGTGTGACTAAATCTGAGATCTGATTTTAGAAAATATGTTTGCACATGTACAAAGATGCAATATTAGTAACTAAAATTTTATATGGAAAAGTTTGAATTACTGCATGTAGGATCAAAAAAATCAGCAACATAACTCTACAGGTTGTATCAAAGGATTGGATTATAGAATTGTTACAGTACCGGAGCCAGCCATTTGGCCCATCATGTCTGCACTGGCTGTCTGAGCATTTTGACTTAGGGCCAATCTTCTGCCTTTCCCTCGTAATCTTACACATTGTTTTTATTTAAATAACCATAAAATGCCCTCTCGATTACCTCAATTGAACCTTCTTCCTCCACACTTCCAGGCAGTGCATTTCAGATCCTAGCTATTCAGTGTAAAACAAAACGTTCTTTCCCACCTTTATTTGATTCTTTTGCAAAGCGCTTTTAAACTGTGCCCTCTGGTTGTCGATCCATTTGTGAGAAGGAACAGTTTCTCCTTATCTAATAACTGCAAAATACTGCAGATGCTAGAAATCTGAAGTAAAAACAGAAAATGTTGGAGAGACTCCACAGTTATGGCAGCATCTGTGGAGTGAGAAACAGAATTAGTATTTTGAGTCTGATATGATTCTTCAGAGTTATCTCCTGTACATTGGGGAAATGAAATGTAGACTTGGCGACCGCTTCGCAGAACATCTACGTTCTGCTCGCAAAAAAGACCCTGAACTACCTGTTGCCTGCCACTTCAATGCGCCACCCTGCTCCCTGGCCGACATCTTTGTCTCCGGCTTGTTGCAGTGCTCCAGTGAAGCCCAGCGCAAGCTGGAGGAACAACACCTCATTTTCCGCTTGGGGACCCTACAGCCCGCCAGACTCAAATATTGAGTTCAATAATTTTAGGGCCTAAACTCTCCCATGTCCCAGCCCTCCACCCCACACACCAGGCCTTGTTACCATATAGCCTGCCACTACACACCCCCTGTTGTTAGTCACTGACAGTCCCC
>NW_025977279.1:0-7038 GCF_021869965.1 Rhincodon typus | reverse complement strand
TTTTTTCTGAAGAAGGGTCCTGAACTGAAACGTCAGCTTTCCTGCTCCTCTGATGCTGCCTGGCCTGCTGTGTTCCTCCAGTTCCACACTTGTGTTATCTCTGACTCCAGCATTGGCAGTTCTTAATATCTCCATCATTACTTCTTCGCTTTTGTACTCTGTGCCACAACTGATGAAGGCAAGTGTCCCACATGCGTTCTTAACTATTCTTTCACGTGCTCTGCTGACTTCAAGGATCACCCTAAGATCCTGCTGCTCCTCTAGGCTGTCCAGTGTCCTGCCATTTGTTAAACGCTCCCTTTTATCTTGTTTCTTCTTCCATAGTGCATCACCTCGCACTTAGCAGGGTTAAATACCATCTGTCACTGGTCTGCCCATGTGATCAGCCTATCTGACCAACCCACCAATATCTTGCTGTAACCTATGACCACCTTCACTATTAAACATTCTAGAAATCTTGGTGTCATCAGCAAATTTGTTTAACGTTCCCCCCCACATTTTCATGTGTATCATTTATGTATATAACAAACTTTAAGTGTCCCAGTACTGATTCCTGTGGCACACCACAGTACAATAGTCTCCAGTCATTCAAACAGCCTTCTACCACTACCCTTTGTGTCCTATTACTAAGCCAGTTTCTGATCCATCTTGCCAAGTTTCCCCTGAATTCCATGTGCCTTCTCAACCAATCTTCCATGTGGCAGCATGTCAAAAGCTTTGCCAAAATCCATATAAACTACGTCAACTGTAGTTTCCCTCATCCACAGACTTGATCACATTTTCAAAGAAAAAATTCTGACACTTGTTTGGCATGATCTCCCTACTGACTATCCCTAATTAACCTATGCCCATTAATTTTCTCCAATAATTTCCCTACCTCTGACACGAGATTCACTGGTCTGTAATTTCCGGGTTCACCTCTACTACGCCTCTTGTAAAGTGGAACCATGTTAGCTGTCCTCGAGTCCTTTGGCCAGACTGGAATTAGAGATTTGTGTCAGATTAAAATTTTGTCAGTTCATGTTATAAAATTTTATATCTGTGCGCCACTGTAGTACTGAGGGAGTGCTGCACTGTCAGAGATGCTGCCTTCCAGATGTGATATTAAACCAAGATCCAACTGACCTCTTACATGAGTGCAACATATACCATAACGCCTATCTTCTTGCTCTTGGGAAGTCATAATATCTCCAATATCCAAGCCAATATTTATCTCTCAGTTCAGATCAACAACTTAGAATACCTGGTCATTATTGCATTGTTGTGTGAACATTGGCTGTTGTATTTCCTATATTACAAAAGTGATTACACTTCAATAGTACTTAAAATCTATAAATCAATTTTATGATTGCCTGAAGTTATTACAGGTACTACATATGAAATGAAGTCTTTTGTTTTGTGTTCCAATTTGTTATAAAGGTATATAACTTGTATGGGAATTTAAATTTTTAACATAGAAGTGAAATAGAGTTGGGTTTCAGTTCTGTGAAGACAGTCTTTAAGAGGTCAGAAATTAAATTAGAATAGTAAAGTAAAAATATAACTTCCAAGAAGGCATGTGACTTCAGTCCCAAGCAGGGTATCTATGATGGTAATTGAAGTGTGAAGTGTTAAGTGTTGTCTTTATAACATTCAGAGAAAACCGACTGAGTGCTAGGTTTCAGTTCATGAGGGCAATTAGATTCTAGAAGAAGAATTTTAATTTGTGAAGTCTCCAAACTGTGAAAGTTTGTGGAGAAGTTTTCAAGCTGTGAGAATTGAAAAGGAGATTAGAACATTGGAACTGGAAATAATTCTCTTGGCCATCAAAACTGGAAATAGTCAGTTCATTAAAAATTAAGAGTTTAAATCGGAGTGTTGCTTCACTGGGATTGAGTATCTGGAAATAATATTCCTGGTGAAAAGGTTGAATTGTTCTTTTTGCAGATAATTGTAAAATGTATATGTAGCTCCCCCTGCCCTTTGTGTAATAAACTTGTGTTCTATTGTTGAAGGGTCTTGTGTGAGTATGTTCAGATTCCATGGCAACCAAAAAATAAACTGATGAGCCATCAAGCCAGGTTTCATTCTGGGATTTGACTTGTCCAGTATTACCATGAGCTGGAATCATAACATTATGTCTAGACACATGAAACCTTGCGGCAGTCATGTAACCTCCAGAGCAAAGCAACAAATCCTGTAAACGTACAGAGGGGAAAGCATAGAGGCATTTTCCAGATTTTGATTTCTCTCAGGTGATTGAAACTAGTCTAGGAGAGCGCACAGTCATTCGTAAAACGTGATTTCTGCTTCAGCTAAGAACCAGTTCAACTCCTTTTTTTTTTGGAAGGTATGTAATGATCTTTGTAAAAAATGGCATATTATTTGAATAACTAAACCAAATCGTGGAGGAAGTGTCTTGAAAGGAGAGACATGTGGTGAGGTTTAGAGAGGTACAGTGCAACATCTAGGGTTCAGATGGGTGAAGATGAGTGCAAGGGGCCAAATCTCCCGTAATGGATTACTGCTGTTGACTTATACTGTTGATGAATGTTTGCAGCAATAGAGGGGGGTGTGAACATGGAGCGAGTTCAACATGAAGATTAAGAATTTTATGATTGATTTTTGTACTGGCAACTAGGGTCGATCAGCAAGACAGCGGTGAATAGTGTGTTATAGATAGCAGTATTTTGTATGTTGAAATTTAATGAAGAAGAGAAAACAGGAGACTGAGTGAGTGTATTGGAATCGTTGTGACTGGAGGTAAGCAAAGTAGATAAACAGAGAGACACAGAGAAGCAGTCAATTTGAAAGAAGATAGTCTTTGTGATGGAGAGGCTAGCCGGTCAGAAACTCGGATTAGGATCAAGTAAGATGCCAGTTTTTATAAATAAAAGCTTTATAAATAATAATATGAAATATGGCTAATGTTACAAAGGATCTTTTTCATACTTGTTTGAGTATATTTATACAATGTATGTACAGATGTGTTGGTGAGCAGTCTGGGTCTGTTAAAGCTTCACTGCCAAATTCAAAGGCAGATATCATTGTGAGACTTTTCACATTTAGAAGGTGGTGGCAGAAGTGTTTCCCTTAATGCTCAGAGTATCAAATGTTTGCCATCCTGTACTGTCTGTTACCATTAACCTCTTTCTAGTAAATATACTGCTGTTTGCCCATCCCACTATTATGTTCAGGATTTAGGCTGTGTGCAGCTTGATTAGCTGTAAAGACTGCTCTGCCAGATTTGAAAACCTCCAATGATGCCAGCAGGATGTCTATACACATATTGCCATTCTTCATCAGCTGTTCAAGTAATTCTTTGCAAAAGGCTGTGATTGATTGGTCTGTGAAGAGTACATGTGGTACAGATGGGAAAAGCTTTCAATGCCTGCTAATTAATGAGGTCAGGTTTACATCTTCTGGATGAGCCATTTTATTCACTCATGCAGGCAAGAAGTGTGCAGAGACATTTTGTATTCATTATGAAGAGGAAGCACAAAGAAGCCAGTAGTAAAGAGGGAAATAAAAATATGCTGTAAAATTTCATGTAAATGTAATGCTGCAAACTCTGAAGACTAACGAGCATGTCATGTTATGGAAGTGCTGCGACAGATTGCCTAATAAGTACAATGCTTGTGAGATGATCATAAAGAATAGACCTAATGTGTGATCACTTCTAAGACGAGAACCTTTTAACAACTGACATTTCCCAGGAGAGTGAAGAAAAATATTAAGAATTTTGTGACTGGCTTGAATTTTGCGGCAAGTGCAACATTGCACTTGGGATTTGTCTATTGGTGATATAAATATGTAACCGATTTTACTGCATTGCTTCATGGTTTACTGGGACGGATATTCTCCCAAAATGCTTTTCCACTACAGGCGTTGTGTCAGTTACATAACAGATGAGGTTTAAGCTTATCAAGCAGCTTACACTCCTTGCATTCAAATAAGTATTGGCTTAATTCTGAACGACTGTGTGCAGAAGATCTTCCAGTTGAGTTTTTTTTTTCCAAGTTGTTCTCCGGATATATTTGATTCTCTGTCAATCTATGTTCCAGTGCATGTACATCTTCTGGGATCAGAGATTTTTCATTCATTAAATTGCCAAACAAATTCTAACTGCATCCACTACAGATTTTTTGTGTTTGCTTCATGTTGAAAAAGCATATTAAGTGATCACATCTAACTTGAGTTGCAGTTGCATAACCCCATCAATTCAAACTAAAATATTGGGTGTAGTTATTAAATATACTGCTGAAAACTAATGTTTGCAGTTTAGTTTTTAAAATTACCAAAAACTAAAAATCATTTTATTTTATTGTTCAGTAGACGGTGTTTGGTCTAATATCATTTAAGAAAAACTAACTTTAAATATTTGCATCAACTAAGGAGTGAAAGATGATTTCTGGCAATATTTAGTCTTCTCCTTTAACTGCATTATGTTGGACTCGAGGTGCTTAAGTGTGCATGTCCCAATACAAACATGATTAACCAAACAGCAATGAATCTACTGTAGCACTTAAAAACATAAAATATTTAAAATGTAATATTCTATTTTTCCTAATCTTTTAGTTTTGTCCAGCTCAGAAAAGGGCATCTATTTTTGGGGGTTGATAGGTGGAGGAAATTCGATGGGTTGTATGCAAATATCTATTACTTCCAGGTTTGATTTGATTTTTGATTTTGTAATTTTATAAATAGCATTTTACTTCTTGTTGTTCAACTGCTGCAAATCTTGCATCAATTCTTTATTTGACCTTTTAGTTTATCTTTTCTTTGCCTTCTTGCTTTTGTCTGTTTAATTTTGAGTTCAATTTCTGTCCTCCATTGTTTACAGGATTGGTTACTGTTATAACCTTCCTTTTCTAATTCTACTTGTGTTTTGCTGAAATAGCTTAATTAAAACAAGGTGGGGGGGAACCACTGTAGTATATAATAGACAAAAGATCACACCTATTTTGATTTCTTGGCCATCATTAACCTCATTGCTGAATGCTAAACCCCACCCATAGTATATAAGATCATTGTAGAATTTTCAGTGTTTCGTAAGTATTCCTTTCAGATGAATGGAAGTTCTAAAATCCTTTTGATTAAACAATTTTGTTTTGTATCTACCAAGATGACTGCCAAACTGCTGTTGCTTTACTCAGCCTTCTTCGGTAAATTGTATATTACCATCATCTGTCCATCTGTAATTTGACTCTTGTTTTAAAGTAACATTTCAGCAGGCATGTGTTTTCAAAAATATTTAGAATCCAAAACAAAAGCTATTTTTTTTTCCTCTCCATAATCCTTTTGACATTTGTAGCCATGTTAGCATCTAATTAATGCCAATTCCCAACTCTCTTAAATAAGGATCCTTAAACAATTCTGAAGTAAAGCACAAAGTAAGATAAATTTGTCATATCCAGAACAGACCACAAACTACTCTAAATGTAAATTTTATCCAATCTTGTGTGTTTTTTTTTCTCTCAAACATGATATCACGTGAACCTAAAAGGAAAGCCAGAAGTGGTGGGATAAAACTTGTGAGCCTGCGTAACACAGCTTGAATGGCCCTATCACTCCTTCATTAATTATTATTTACTATATACACTTATGTCTTGGACTTAATGATTTGTTTGTATTGGTAGGTTTTTATACGTAGGATCAGATTGTGTATCCAGACATTGTTGTATGCGTGTTGGTTTTTGTTTGTTATGGAGATTTTACGTAATTACTGTTGATTTATTGAAAAAAGCTGCAAGTGCCTGTCTCAGTAAGATTTGTAAACGGATGAACAATAAATTCTTTCAATTTTCTAACTAGTACACCGTTCATATAATCAACTATACAACAACTGCACGGGACAAAATATTGTGAGTGAATTTTTCTAGATTTTACAATCG
Organism: Rhincodon typus; assembly: GCF_021869965.1. Taxonomy (NCBI): domain Eukaryota; kingdom Metazoa; phylum Chordata; class Chondrichthyes; order Orectolobiformes; family Rhincodontidae; genus Rhincodon; species Rhincodon typus. The sequence continues at coordinate 1,165 of NW_025977279.1, read as the reverse complement.
GGCTAATCATTTTAATTTGGAAGTTGGCCAAATCAATGTTTTAGCCTATTTCTGTCCTGTTTTCATTTGCATTATTTTGCTGTAGCATTATTTGAGCAAAATCATTCTTGGTTCAACAATCACTGACATTTGGTAGCACTCTAATAATATTCTCTTAGTAGCTTGGGTCAGGATAAATATGTTATAACCTGGGTTCTTTAGTAAACTTTAGTATGTTCGTGAAATGTTTGTAGTATGAATTAATGTCAGCCCTAGCGTAGTTGGCTTGAAATGTCAGTCAGACTATGGACCGATAAGCAATTAAGTGATATCCCATCATCTGTGTATGACCAGTGATTCTGCTCCCTTTTTAACCCCTTCCTGGTTTGTTGGAACAAATATTTTTATTTCTTTTTAGCAGACAGCTGTCACATTTCAATTAAATTATGCTTCAAGTCAAAATGAAGGAATCTATTGCAAACTTTCCTAAAGAGGAATGAAAGGTGAGGATTATGACCTATTATCTTAGGGGAAAAATTAAATAAAAAAAGTGACGACAACACATAAACACCAGTAATATGTTTTTCTTTTAAAAGGCTGGTGTAGAAGAGAAAGATGGAAAATATAGAGTTTAAAGGTCCTTGGTGATAGATATTTAAACCTGAGACTACAGTTGTTTAGTTGCCGAATGGTATCCTCAATAACGGTCTCATGCAGATCTTTTGAGTCCTCTGGGTCGTAGTGACCCCAGTTCACTGCTTCATTTGGAGGCTGTCTTCCAACTTGATGTGAAAATGAGGTGGGGATTCGAGTCTTCCAGACCTGACTGTTACCAATCCATGTTTATTTTTCTTTCTGGTATACCAATGAGCTGATTTAAGTATAGCTCAGTGTATATTTCTAAGTCCGCCTTCATTGTTGTTTTGCAAGCTAGATCATCCCATGAGGGGGAGTGATGACCTAGTGGTATAATCGCTGAATAGTTAATCCAGAGACCTAGTACTGTTCTCAGGACCTGGATTCGAAGCCTGCAACCGCAAATGGTGGAATTTGAATTCGGTTTTTAAAAATCTGGAATTAGGAGTCTTAACGATGACCATGAATCCAGTGTCAGAATACCCATCTGGTGGTCGAGAACACCCTCAACCGTGTCTCCCACATCTCCCGCACCTCATCCCTCACACCC
>NW_025977278.1:0-7038 GCF_021869965.1 Rhincodon typus | reverse complement strand
AAATTCTCCAGCATCTGCAGTTCCTATTATCTCTGAAACTATATTATACTCATTCCCTTTGCTGCTCAATAATAATTCAAAACATAACATTTCATGCACATAAACAAGTAATAGACTGTACCCATATCACACATCAATAATTTATTAGCAGACAACAAATAATTACAACTACTGGGCACTCAATTTTGTGATCAACTCCCAAATTATTATCACAATTTGCTTATTCTGTCCAATTTAGAACTAAAGTATCTATCCGAATGAGTGAGGTCACATAGTCAGCAGCTGCTTCACAACCAGATCACACTTAGGTACCAATCTTTTCAAATACAAACGGCAGGTTGGTAAAAGAGGTTAAAGCCAATGGGATACCAAAAATTGTGGTGCGTTGGAACCACAATTCACTCAGTGACAGGAAACAAAGTGTGACAGTTGACAGACACCTTCGCAAATGGGAAGCACTTTCCAGCATTGTTTTACAGAGTTCAGTCTAGGGTTCCTTGCTGTTTGTGATAATTTAATAGTGATTTAGATTTAAGTGTGGGAGGCATGACAGGGAATTTGCAAACAACATAAAAATTGAGCAAGTAATTTATATTGAAGAGGATGACTATTGATTGTCTTGAGATAGCAATGGTATAGCTGAGTGGGCAGAAAAGTGGCAATAGGAATTCAAGCCAGAGAAGTGTGAGGTTATGCTTTTGAAGAAGGCAAACAAAGCAAAGGAAGACCCGATAAAAGGAAGAGTTGAGGAGCTGGAGACCTTTGTGTATGCCTGTCCAGAGGTCACTGAAGGGTGGCAAGACAGGTAAATAAGATTGTAAAGAAAGCATATAGGATGCTTTCTTTCATTGGGTGAAATATTGAATACAATAGCAGGCTGCGATGCTGGATCTATGGAAGGCAGTTGTTAGGCTCCAGCTGGGGTTTTGTGCTCAGTTCTGGTCACCACATTTCAGGACGGACATATTTGAGAGTACAGAGGAGATTTACAAGAATGTTGTCAGGGCTTAAATTGCAGATTTGAGAAAAGGTTGGATAGGCTAAAGCTGTTTTCCTTGGGAGACCAGGAGTCCGAAGAGTGAATTAATCAAGGTGTACTAAATAATGATGGGCTTGGTTAGAGGGGACAGGGAAGACCTGAATCCCCTAATTGCTAGGAGGCATAAATTTAAGGTAATGGCAGAAGCATTACTGGGGACATGAGGAAATATACTTTCACCCAGAGCGCAGGGGGCATCTGATATTTACTGCCCAGTTTGGTGATTGAAGTAGAAACCCTCAATTCAATGTAAAGAAACCTGGATCTGTTCCTAAAGTATTGTAACCCACATGACTATGGTCGAAGTGCTGTAAAGTGGGAATAGAATGGGCAGCTAGTTTAATCAGCCAATGCAGTCATTAGGGGCTGTTTCTGTGCTGTAACCTCTTGATCATTTAGTCATTCTAAATGCTTTGGTATTGCACCTGCGCATTAAAATCTTGAACAACCTAATCCGAGTGATCAACCCAAAAATATAAAAGCAGAATACTGTAGAAGCTGGAAATCTGAAACAAAAGCAGAAAGTGCTGGAGAAACTCAGCAGATGGGCAGTCACAGTGGAGAAAGAAACAGAGTTACTGTTTTGGGACCAGTATGACTGAGTATTTATGACCACAAGGTTTTAGAACAGCTGAGATTAAGTTCACAAGCTGAACTGATTAATTCATTTTTTTTTAATTATTCAAACGCCAATTAAAAGTAACTCATAAGATATGACTTCATTGTGAAATTGTCAAACAATTGAAATAAACATTGCAGCTATTAAAATATATTCAAGGCTCCTTTTTAAAAATTCAAATCAAGATTTATATTGAATTTTATTGTCAATGAAACATAGAAACTGATTTAACAGAAGAATATTTTCCCAAATCGAACCGTTCTAAATACTTAAGTAAGATTGCTTATTTTCCATCTCATTATCCAATATGCTGTGGAAAACTTCCACCACAGCACCCCTAATTCAACATTAATTTCTTTAATACAGTCAGATTCAATCCATATGGTAAGAATACTTGAAGAATATACAAGTGTTTCACTTAATTAATACCCAGTTCTTTGTGGACCTTTATTTTCTCCATGCAGTCAATCTATTCTCCATTTAACCAACTATTGGACTGGGAACACTGCCAATATTTGCTACAGTAAAACATTTAGAAAAAAAATCTCTTTGAATGTTGCACTATTCTGTTTGTTGACTGCATTATCTGAACGAGACCGGGACCAGAGTCCTGGCAATTTAAATAACTCGGGTTATAGAGAGGGTTTTTCACTAAATCGTGGGGAGGTGTGGAGGATTTATGTGAAGGGTGATTTGGAACATTAAACAGAAAGCAAAGGGCAATAATGCAGGGAAGTCATACAGGTAATGAAAACCAGGATTTAGCAAGAAGGTATAAACATACAGTATAATAGTGCACCAGCATGTAAAAGTAGATTAAGGAAAAATGGGAAAAACACAGACTTAAAAGCTCTTTATCTGAATATTCACATAATTTGTAACAAGAGAGATGAATTGGTAGCATAAGCAGAACTAAATGGGTATGTGGTAGACATGACAAAGTCCTGGTTACAAATGACCAAGGTTGAGAACTGGATATTCAATGGTAATTGACATTTCTGAAGGACCAGGACAGAAAGTAAGAGAAATAGGGTAGCTCTGTGAATAAAGATGGAGATCAGTGTAAAGTGAAAATGAGCTTGGTTCAGAAGATTAACATTGTAGAATCAGCTTGAATAGAGATAAGAAATAGTAAAGAAGGAATTCGCCGGCAAGAGAAGCTTATGGGCTTCCTGAAAGTAGATACACTGTGTAAATCTAGAATCAACAGGTATTTGTAAGAAAAGTACTGGAATAATTGTGAGCAATTTTAATTTTTGTATAAATTTGACAATTAAATTGGCAAAAGTAGCCTGGAGGATGAGTTCATGGAGTGTATTTGAGTAAGTTTCTTATAGCAATATATTCTGGACCAACCTGGGAGCATGTATAATGTATAAAGAGACAGAATTAATTGTTGGCTTTATTGCAAAGAATTCACTAAGGGAAAGCAATCATAACATGAAAAATGTTCACATTCAGTCCGAGGGTCTGAAACTAGTGTCTTAAACTAAAATATGGCAATTATAAGGGTATGAAGACAGAGTTAGCTAAAGTGAACGTAGAACATAGAACAGTACAGCACAGTACAAGCCCTTCGGCCCACAATGTTGTGCCGACCTATTATCCTACTAAGATCAAACTACCCTGCATACCCTACATTTTACTGTCCTCCATGTGCCTATCCAAGAGTTCCTTAAAAGTCTCTAAAGTATCTGACTCAAGAAGGCCGCTGACTCACGAGGCAAGTTTTTGTAAGGAAACCTTACCTTCCTGGCTGCCCCCAGGCTCGCAACAAGGAAAATAGGCTAAAGTTAAGATAGTAGAAAAGCAGAGGCAGACATTTATAGAAATAAATTATTTTGATACAATCATGTGGTGTATTTCATTTGAGAAAGAAAAACTCTATGAGAAGGATACACTATCTGTGGCTAACTAACAAAGCTAAGGGTAGGATAGAATTGAAAGAAAAGTCTTCCGGTGTTGTCTATAGTAAGGGTAGGTCAGAGGTTGGCTTTTTATTTAAACAAACCAATAAAGGATTACCCAAAATTAAACAGCATAAAATTACAGTATGAGAAATAACTATAAAGAAATATAAAAACAAACAGTAAATTTTTCACATGTATACAAGGGAAAGAGTAGCTACAGAAAGCATTAGTACCTTGCGAGATGAGGCTTGGGAATTAATAATGTGAAACAAAGAAATGACCTTCACAGAGGAAGGCACAAAATACATCTCAAAAATAATTTTAATAAGGGCATGTGGAAGTGAGGAACTTAAAACATTCACCAGCTCTGAAGGAAAAGTTTAAAGACAGCCAGCCTTGGACCTGTAGCCTAGCATCTTAAGCGAACTGGCAACAGTTGTAGTCTTCCAAGATTCCCTGGATTGTGGCAAGATTCCAGCAGATTGGAAATTACAAATGTAACACATCTATTTGAGAAAGGATGAGACAGAAAGCATTATATATGGTCACTTAGCAAAATATTTGTCATTGGGAAAATGCTCAAATCTTGGAAAACCATAATAACGTCACAGAGTCACTGAAGTGTTATGGCACAGAAAGAGACTATTTGGCCCATTGTATCTGTACTGGCTCTCCAAATTAGCATCACAAATTATGGTCATTCTCCTGCATTTTCCCTATGGCCTTGCACGTTGTTTCTATTTAAATTAATAGCCAATTCACTCTTGAATGCCTCAATTGAACCTGCCTCCACTTCTAGATTTAGATTTAGATTAATTGTCACATGTATATAAATGCACAGTGAAAAGCATTTTCTCGCATGTTATACACAAAGTATCACCATGCTGCAGCGTCATTTTGATACACCAAATATAATGCAAGGTTTTTACTGCAATTGAGTTCATCCTTCTCTCTTCTTCTTGTTCCTCCTCCACTGCTCCTCCAGTCACTGCCTGACATTGACCGGTGTCTTTGAAACGGCCTTCTGAGTCCATGTGATGGGCTCTGGGGTCTCGGTTACAGGCCTCCACCGCTGTCACTCCCACAACGGCCGAGCTGGAACCATGGGCCTGGCGATGCACAGGCTACATATCTCCTGTTCCCCATCCAGGTGCTGCCGCCTCTCCTTCCACTCTTTCAAGTCTATGGGCTTAGGTGAGTCAGCCTGCGAGTCTGGGCCAGGCGAGTCAGCCCAGGACCTGCTCCTGACTCAGCAGGAGACCCCGGGCTGGGATGGAGCCGTGTCTGGCTTGTCCTGGTGTTACTGTCGCTGCTGCCGTTGGACTCCTCCTTAACCCACCACTCTCCAGGCTTTGGAAAAAAGAAAAACAAAGATAAACAAAAAAGAAAAAAAAGAAAAAGAGCTAAAGTAAATAGTAGAAAAGATAAAAAGAGAACAAAACCAGACAGGAGCAGCCCCACTACTTCACCACCATCTTGGAGGAGTTGAGCTGAGCAAACCAGACCTGAACCAGTCATTGTGTGAAAATTCTTTTTTCTGACATCACATTTGCTCCTTTTGCAAATCACTTTAAATCTTACCCTTTTGTTCTTGATCCTTTTACAACTGAGAACAGTTTCCCCTATCTACTGCATCCAACATCTCCACTTAGTCTTCATCTCACCAAGGAGAACAGTCACAACCTCTCCAATCTAAACACATAATTGAGGTTTCTCACCCTTGAAGCCATTGGCATAAATCTCTTTAATGCATACTCCAATGCATTCACATCCTTCTTATGGTGTTGTGCCCAGAATTATACACAATACTCCAGTTGAAGTCTAATACATATCTTATTCAAGTTCAGCATCATGTTCTTACTCTTGTATTAAGCAGAGACCACATACTTTTATGGAAGGGAAATTGTGTCCAACAAATATGTTGGAGTTCTTTGAGAATGTAAGAAGAGGGTGGTAAAAGGGGAACCTGAAGATGTAGTGGATTTACATTTAATGAGGTATAATGTTAAATGTTGTAACATAAGTTAGGAGCTCTCTGTGTTGTAGATGAAATATTAAGATAACTAGAATATTGGTTAACCAACAGGAAATAAAGTTGGGATGAATAGGCCATTTTCAAATTGGCAAACTTAAACTAGCATAGTACCATTGGGATCAGTACTAGAGTCTCAACTATTGAGCTCATTTGTATTAAGGGCTTGGATGAAGGGACCAAGCATAGTAAAACTAAATTTTTTGTTGATTTCATAGAATTTCATAGATTCTCTACAGTGTGGAAACAGACCCTTCGGCCCATCAAGTCCACATCGACCCTCAGAGCATCTCACCCGGACCCATCCCCCTAGAACCCACCTAATCTACACAGCCCTGAAAACTATGGGCAATTTAGCATAGCCAATCCACCTAGCCCGCATATCTTTGGACAGTAGTAAAGAATTCCACAGATTCTTCACTCTCTGAGAGAAAAAGATCCTCCTCATCTCTGTCTTAAATGGGAGACTCCTTACTCTGTCATTATGCCCACTGGTCCAACATTGTTCCATTGGGTGAAACAATCTTTCCTCATTTACCCTGCCAAGCCCTCTTAAAAGCTTATATGTTTCAATAAGGTCTCTCCTCATTCTGTTAAACTCTAAAGAGTACAAGCCCAACCTACTCAACCTCTCCTCATAAGAAAATCCCTGTATAATTGGCATCACCCTAGTGAACCTTTTCTGGACTGCCTTATATGCCAGGATATCCTTCCTTATGTTAGGGGAGCAGAACTGTTCACAATATTCCAGCTATGGTCTGACCAGCGCCTTGTATAATTTTAGCAAGAACACCTTATTTTTATACTCAATTCCCTTTCAAATAAAGCCCAGTATTCCTTTGATTTCCCTATTATCTGCTGATCTTTGATGCCAGTTTATTATAATTTATGCATTAGGACCCCCAATCCCTTTGTCCTGCAGCTTTTTGCAGTCTTTCCCCATTTAGATAATATTCAACTCTTCTATTTTTCCTCGGAAAGTGCATAACTTCACATTTTCCTACATTATATTCCAACTGCCAAGTTTTTGCCATTCAATTAACCTGTCTATATCACTCTGTAGATTCCTGTTTCATCCTTTTCGCTTGCCTTCCCAGCTATTTTTGTGTCATCTGCAAACATTGTAATAGTACATTAACTTCCATCAGCTAAGTCATTAATACATATTGTAAATAATTGTGGCCCCAACATGATTCCTGTAGCACACCACAAAGTATTCTGTGGGACTCAAAGTCACCAATATAAAAATGCCCCCAACTGTCTGCGTTCTATTAGTTAGCCAGTCCTCTATATACTACTCCCAGCACCATGGATTCTCTTATGAATGGTACCTTATCTGATCATTTGGAAATCCAAATATAATAAATCTAAATTTATTGAACTCAATATTGAGTCCAGAGGGCTGTAGGGTCCCCAAGCAGAAAATGAGGTGCTGTTC
>NW_025977277.1:522-7038 GCF_021869965.1 Rhincodon typus | reverse complement strand
ACGGCAGGAGGCCATTCAGCCCCGTCCCCAGCCTGTTACACAGGGGGCAGGAGGAGGCCATTCAGCCCCTTCTCTATATCTCAGGTAGAATAGGGCTGATCTACATTGTAGTTTTCTATCTCACCTTCCCCTCTGCCTCTCTTTGCTCCCAGTGGCGTGCCTGAACTTTGACCTCAGGATATGAGGCCATGGCTTGGGCCTCCCAGTCCAAGCGAAGCCTCCAGGACACGGAGAGCCTGAACAGTGCGATGGAGGAGCTGACCGACACCTTGAACACGAGGCTGGACCTCAACGCAGACGACGGCAGCTCCATCGGCTCCGACTCTGAGATCAATGGAGTCCCGCCCTACCGCCAAACGGACAAATACGGGTTCATCGGGGGTTCGCAGTTCACTGGAGAGTAAGTACCACCACAGCATCACAGCTGGTCCCAAACCACCATCGGTTCCTTTACCATGGGAACACCGCATGGCCTGAAATTCCACCCCCCCCAGGGCCCGTGACAACTATGATAGGAACAGGCCTGAGGCCTTTCTCCAGTGGAGTAGGCCTGAATCACCCCCCCACCCAATGGGCCTGTAAGTGTGGGGACAGTCGTACCCTTTAATGCCCTCCTCGGGCCTGTTACCATGGATACTCGGCCTATGTAGCCCCAATCCATTGCAACATTATTGTAGTGACGGGGAAATGGGCCTGTTATCAGGGGAACAGATGCCTAGGTCTGCTGCTTGGGCCAGTGTGCTGTAGATTATGGGAGTCAAGGCCTCGTCTGATGTTCTCCCTGGGCCTTGCTCCGGGAGGAAGGGGGTCTGCTCCCTGTCACCTGGTCCCTCGAGGCAGGAAATGGAGTTGGCCTGGTCTGCCCCTCCTTGAGCTTGATACCATCAGGGGTAGGGTGTTAGGAGGGGCTTTGGGGGGAAACCGAGCCGGCCTGCCCAAGGCCTGGTCACAATATGAAGCCCCCATCGAGCCTGTGGGCGATGACATTCAGGAGAGGAGCTGAGCTGTTTCAAAGAGCAGTTTTTTTAATCAGCTTTCCAGTTCACCCTCACCACATCCTGTCATCAATATCAGCCGCCCTGATTGCGTGGAACCTGTGGCTAAAGGTTCAGCTGAACACAACACAGAAGAGGAAGTACGATCTGAGAGAGAGAGAGGCACCGGCCTTACCCAGCCATCAAGATGGCTGACTGGGGTTCACCATGGCACCTGGGCCTTTCCTCTAAGGCCTGTCAGAGCACACACTCCATTCGTCATCCCGTCTGTCTCAGACAGGGAGGGAGAGCACACAGGGAGAGACAGAGAGAGGGAGAGAGACAGAGAGAGAAAGATAGAGAGAGAGAGAGAGACAGAGAGAGAGAGACACAGAGAGCGCAAGAGACAGAGAGAGACAGAGAGAGGGATAGAGACAGAGAGGCATAGAGAGAGAGAGAGACAGAGAGAGAAAGATAGAGAGAGAGAGACAGAGAGAGAGAGAGAGAGAGAAATAGAGAGACACAGAGAGAGAGAGAGAGACACCTAGACAAAGAGAGATCTAGAGAGAGAGAGACAGACAGAAATATCCGGTCAATGAGATTATGGCAGTTCAACTCCACTTTCATTTTCACAATAACCCTTAAATCCCCTTCCCGATTAAAAATCTGTCTCCCTCAGCCCCAAATGTACCCAAAGACTCAGCCTCGACAGCCCCCTCTGCGGTAAAGAATTCCGCAGATTCTCGGAGAGAAGACATTCCTCCTCATCTCTGTCTTCAGTGAGCGACCCCTTACTCTGAGATGATGTCCCTCTGGTCCTAGACTGTCTCACAAGGGGAAACAATCTGTCCACATCTCCCCTGTCAAACCCCTAAGAATCTTGTACGTTTCATCCTTCTAAACTCCCAATGAGTACAGGTCCAACTGACTCAACCTTTCCTCATCAGACAGTCTTTCCATACCCAGGATCAGCCGAGTGAACCTTCTCTGGGCTGTCTCCAACGCGAATTTACCTTTCTTGAGGGAGAGAGAGAGAGAGAGAGACAGAGAGACAGAGAGAGAGAGTAGATAGAGAGAGAGAAAGAGATAGAGGGGCAGAGAGAGAGAGAGGGGCAGAGAGAGATAGATAGATAGAGAGAGAGAGATAGAGAGAGAGGGAGAGACAGAGAGAGAGGGAGAGAGAGGCGGAGAGAGAGAGAGAATTGGGCAGAGGATTAAGAAGCCAAAGGCACAAAATTAGGTGGAATGACAAGTTGTGAGAGGAATACGAACAGGTTACAGAGAGATTAGAGCTGAGAGACAGAGAGGGAGAGAGAGATTCTCGATCAGTCGGGAAATGAAGGATAACAGGGAAAGGGCAGGAAAGTGGACGTGAGGAATTTTGGATCAGCCACGATCTATTGACTGGCAGAGCAGGCGCAGAGGGGCTGAATGGCCTCTTCCTGTTCCTATTTCTTATGGACTTGCGGAGCGAGGGGGAGAAAGAGGGGGAGTGAGAAATAGCCAGTTTGAGAAATATTGGGAAAGGGAGGAAAAATATAGCGAGATAGAGAGGACTAGTCAAAGAGAGATAACCGGAGAAAGAGTGTAAAAAATAGTCAAAGAGAGATAGAGAGAACGAAATAGGGAGAAAGAGAGAGAGAGGAGGAGGAGGGAGAAACAAGGGGAGAGAGAGAGAGAGAGGGAGAAGCAAGGGGAGAGAGAGAGAGGGAGAAGCAAGGGGAGAGAGAGAGAGGGAGAAAGAGAGAGGAAAGTAGAGAAAGAAAAGTAGTCAGAAAGACAGATAGAGAGAGTGAACGAGCTAATGGGAGAGCTAATAGTGTGGGAGAGACCATAAGACATAGGATCAGCAATAGGCCATTCAGCCCATTGAGTCTGCTCTGCTATCTAATGAGATTGTGACTGATCTGACCATCCTCAACTCCACTCTCGCCATCCCCCTCGATTCCCCTTCCCGATCAAAAATCTTAAATATAATTATAGTTATATACTTCCACCCAATCTCAACAGCCCTCCGTGGTAAAGAAATCCACAGGTTCCAGACAGAGTGAGACAGAGCGAAAGAGATAGAGAGAGACAGAGAGAGAGAGAGAAAATCAAAGAGAGATTGAATGAACTAGACAGAGAGAGAATGAGGAAGGAGAGAGAGAGATAGAAAAAGTGAGAGAAAAACAGCTGGTGACAGAAATAGTCAGACAGAGGGAGAGGGGAATACTGAGAGTGAAACAGCTAGAAAATAGATCTTCAGTGATCAACACCTCAATCAGAGACAGGATCTCAGCGGTTTGAATTGATCGACTAAAGCAGCAAGCCACCTGCTTTCACCAGGCTATTTTAACTGAATGGCCAACAAGATGATCAGAGGATTAGATAGGGTGGACAGTGGGAGCCTTTTTCCTCGGATGGTGATGGCTAGCATGAGGGGACATAGCTTTAAATTGAGGGGTGATAGATATAGGACAGATGTCAGAGGTAGGTTCTTTACTCAGAGAGTAGTAAGGGCGTGGAATGCCCTGCCTGCAAAAGTACTGGACTCGCCAACTTTAAGGGCATTTAAATGGTCATTGGATAAACATATGGATGATAATGGAATAGTTTAGGTTAGATGGGCTTCAGATTGGTTTCACAGGTCGGCGCAACATCGAGGGCCGAAGGGCCTGTACTGCGCTGTAATGTTCTATGTTCTATGATCTCACTAACATTGATCTCGCCGAGCACACACCCTGTATATCTCTGCCTAAGTCTTTTTGATCTGTACATCATTTGCTTACTATGATATGCCTGCACCACTCATAAATAAAGTTTTTCAATGTACTTCAGTACACGTGATAATCAATGAATGAATCAATCAATAAATCAATCAATCAATCAACAAGAACTATAGCCACCTCCTGCTTGTATTGGCCTCAACCACTTTCTGTGGGTGTGAATTCCACAGGCTCTCCCACTCTCTGGGTGAAGACATTCCTCCCCATCTCAGTCCTAAAAGATTTACCCCTTACCCTTAAACGGTGACCCCTGGTTCTGGACTCCCCCGCACCATCAGGAACATCCTTCCTGCATCTAACCCTGTCCAGTCCCTGTTAGAATGTTATAGGTTTCTATGAGATTCCCTCTCATTCTCCTAAACTCCGGTGAAAACAATCCTAACTGACTCAATCTCTCCTCAAACGTCAGACCCGCCATCCCCAGGAATCAGCCTGGTAAACCTTTGCCCCACTCCCTCGAGAGCAACAGCATCCTTCCTCAGAAAAGGAGACCAAAACTGCTCTCAATATTCCAGGTGTGGCCTCAGCAAGGCCCTGTACAACTGCAACAACACATCCACGCTCCTGTACTCGAAAGCTCTCGCGATGAAGGCCAACATACCATCCACCTTCCTTACCACCCTGCTGCTTACCTTCAGCAGCTGGTGCACAAGGACACCCAGATCCTGCTGCACACTCCGCTCTCCCAGTTTACAGCCACACAGTTAATAATCTGCCAACGACTTTGGACATGAACTCTGCTTGCTCTCTGCACAGACCTACATCGATTCCCCGTTGCCCCCGCTTCCCTTTCAGTTTCCCAGCATCTTCCAAGCCCTTCCTGGCTGTCGGTCAGTTCCCAAACCGGATCCAACTGGACAATTCCAGACCTGTGTCTCCCGCGCTGTGACTGGGCCCATCTTCCCTCGGCTTCAACCCAATCAGTTTTCATTTCCAGCCTCTGACACCTCCGGGGCTGGTTAGCTCGGTTGGCTGGACGGTTGGTCTGTGCCACAGAGTGATGCCAACAGCGTGGCATCACATCCCGCTGAGGGCTACCCTCCTCCTCAACCTGTCCCCTCACCTGAGGCCTGGTGACCCTCAGGTTAAACCAACACCAGTCATCCCCCCCATCGCACAACCTCTCTCGAAAGAAGAGAAGGAGCAGTCCCCTGGGATTTAATATTGTTTAGTCTCGCCCTGTTGTGAACCAGGGAGCCAAACAGAGCCCAATACAGGGTCAGGGGAATGGGAGGTTTGGCAGTAAAGGATATAGAGAGAAGTTGGGATAACAAGGTGTGGAGCTGGATGAACACAGCAGGCCAAGCAGCATCAGAGGAGCAGGAAGGCTGACGTTTCGGGCCTAGACCCTTCTTCAGGAAATTTCTTCAGAGAAGTTGGCCTGGGTTCATAGAGTCATGCAGCACGGAAACAGACCCTTCGGCCCAACCCGTCCATGCCGACTGGACATCCCAATCCGATCTAGTGTCGTTTGTCGGCATTTGGCCCATGTCCCTCTAAACCCTTCCTATCCATCTCCCCATCCAGATGCTTTTTAATGCTGTAATTGTACCAGCCTCCACCACTTCCTCTGGCAGCTCGTTCCATACACACACCACCCTCTGCTTGAAAAAGTTAATCCCTTAAGTCCTTTATAAATCTTTCCCTCTCACCATAAACCTATGCCCATCTAGTTTTGGACTCCCCTACCCCAGGGAAAAGACCTTGTCTATTCACCCTATCCATGCCCCTCATGATTTGATAAATTTCTATAAAGTCAAGGCTGGGAATGAAGAGACTTTGAAGCTGGTGAAGTCAGTATTGAGGCCACTGGGCTGTGAGCTGTTGTCATCCTCTGACACTTCGGTCACCTACAATCAGACCCCACCGCCAAAAAGATATTTCCCTCCCTACCCCTGCTCTCTGTCCGCAGGGACCGCTCACTCCGCGACTCCCTCGTCAGCTCCACGCTCCCCACCAACCCCCAGCACCTTTCCCTGCAAGCGCAGGAGGTGCTACACCTGCCCCTACACCTTCCCCCTCCTCACCTCCATCCGAGGTCCCAAACAATCCTCCCAGATCGGGCAGAGATTCACCTGCACCTCATCCACTGTGTCCATTACTCCCGGTGTGGACCCCTCTACATCGGGGAGACCAAACACAGACTCGGGGAGCGGTTCATGGAGCATCTGCGCTCTGCACACACCGACCAACCCAACCTTCCGGCTGCCATCCACTTTAACCCTCCCCTCCCACTCCCTGGTGACATGTCCATCCTCGGCCTCCTCCACTGTCAGAATGAGGCCAAACGTAAACTGGAGGGACAACACCTAATATTCTGCCTTGGAGCTTACAGCCCAATGGCCTGGATATTGACTTCACCAGCTTCAAAATCCCTCCTCCCCCAGCCTTATCCCACGTCCCACATTTCCCCCTCCTTCTTCCCTCGACCTGACCTAACCTCTCCATCTTCCTACGCACCTTCCCTCTATAACCCCTGACCTGCACCCACCTATCTCCATCCCACCTTCCCCCCCCCCCCCCCCCCCCCCCCCTTTTTTTTTCCGGGCCCCCCCCCCCCCCCCCCAGCCTTGCCGTGGGGTTCAACCCGAAACCTGGACTTCCCTGATGCTTGGATGCTGTGTTTTTTCCAGCTCCATGTTTACTGCCTCTGACTTCCAGCATCTGCAGCTCCTACTGTCTCCAAGTCGCCCCTATCCATATTCTCCGGAACCTGATTCTCATGATCCAGATTCCCCCCCAATCCAGAATCCCCCCCCAATCCAGATTCGCCC
>NW_025977277.1:0-422 GCF_021869965.1 Rhincodon typus | reverse complement strand
CCCCAGTCCACTTTGCCACTGATTCAGATTCCCTCTGATCCAGATTCCCCTGAGCCAGTTTCCTCCTGATCCAGATCACCCTGATCTAGAATCTCCCTCAACCAGATTCTCTCCTGATCTAGATTCCCACCTCATCCATAATTCCTCCTGATCGACTTTCCCCCGATCCACTTTCCCTCCTGATCCAGATTCCTTCCTGATCCAGATTCCTTCCTGATCCAGATTCCCTCCTGATCCAGATTCCCGCCTGATCCATATCCCTCCTGATCCAGATTCCCACCAGATCCAGTTTCCCTCCTGATCCAGATTCACACCTGATCCAGTTTCCCACCTGATCCAGATTCACACCTGATCCATATCCCTCCTGATCCATATCCCTCCTGATCCAGATTCACACCTGATCCATATCCCTCCTGATCCAG
>NW_025977276.1:0-7039 GCF_021869965.1 Rhincodon typus | reverse complement strand
GCTGAACCTTGTGTCATCATCGGCGAACATCCCCACCTCTGACCTTATGATGGAGGGAAGGTCATTAATGAAGCAGCTGAAGATGGTTGGGCCTAGGACTCTACCCTGAGGAACTCCTGCAGAGATATCCTGGAGCTGAGATGATTAACCTCCCACGACCACGACCATCTTCCTATGTGTCAGGTATGACTCCAACCACCGAAGTGTTTGCCCCCTGATACCCATTGATGCCAGTTTTGCCAGGGCTCCTTGATGCCACACTCGGTTGAATGCAGCCTTGATATCAAGGGCTGTCACTCTCCCCTCACCTCTGGAATTCAGCTCTTTTGTCCATGTTTGAATCAAGGCTGTAATGAGGTCAGGAGCTGAGTGGCCCTGGGGGAATCCAAACTGGGCATCACTGAGCAGGTTATTGCTGAGCAGGTGCTTGGTAGCACTGTTAGGGACTGTCACTTTACTGATGATCGAGAGGAGACTGATGGGGCAGTAACTGGCCGGTTTGGATGTGTCCTGCTTTTTATGTACAGGACATACCTGAACAATTTTCCACATTGTCGGGTAGATACCAGTGTTGTAACTGTACAGGAACAGCTTGGCTAAGGGAGCGGCAAGTTCTGGAGCACAAGTCTTCAGTACTATTGCCGGAATGTTGTCAGAGCCCGTAGCCTTTACAGTATCCAGTGTCTCCAAACGTTTCTTGAGATCACGTGGAGTGAATCGAATTGGCTGAAGACTGGTATCTGTAATGCTGGGGACCACTGGACGAGGCCGAGATGGATCTTCCACTCGGCACTTCTGGCTGAAGATTGCTGTGAAAGCTTCTGCCTTATCTTTTGCACTGATATGCTGGGCTCTTCCATCATTGAGGATGGGGATATTTGTGGAGCCTCCTCCTCCAGTGAGTTGTTTAATTGTCCATCACCATTCACCACAGGATGTGGCAGGACTGCAGAGCTTAGATCTGATCCGTTGGTTGTGAGATCACTTAGCTCTGTCTATCACTTGCTGCTTTCGCTGTTTGGCATGCAAGTAGTCCTGTTTGGGGGCTTCATCAGATTGGTACCTCATCTTCAGGTATGCCTGGTGCTGCTCCTGGCATGCCCTCCTGCACTCTCCATTGAACCAGGGTTGATCCCCTGGCTTGATGGTAATGGTTGAGTAGGGGACATGCCGGGCCATGAGGTTACGGGCCATGGAGTACAATTCTGTTGCTGTTGATGGCCCACAGCGCCTCATGGATGCCCAGTCTTGAGTTGCTAGATCTATGCGGTCTGTCCTATTTAACATGGTGATAGTGCCACACAACACGATGGGGGTTGTTCTCAATGTGAAGGTGGGTCTTTGTCTCCACAAGGACTGTGCAATGGTTAATGGACAGATGCAACTGCAGCTAACAGATTAGTAAGGATGAGGTTAAGTATGTTTTTCCCTCTTGTTGGTTCCCTCACCATCTGCCGCAGACCCAGTCTAGCAGCTATGTCCTTTAGGACCCGACCAGCTCAATCAGTAATGCTGCTGCTGAGCCACTCTTGGTGGTGGACATTGAAATCCCCCACCCAGAGTACATTTTGTGCTCTTGCCATCGTCAGTGCTTCCTCTAAGTGTTGTTCAACACGGAGGAATACTGATTCATCAGCTGAGGGAGGATGGTATGTGGTAATCAGCAGGAAGTTTCCTTGCACATGTTTAACTTGAAGCTATGAGACTTCATGGGGTCTGGAGTCAATGTTGAGGACTCCCAGAGCAACTCCCTCCCAACTGTATCCCACTGTGCCGCCCCCTCTACTGGGTCTGTCCTGCCGGTGAAACAGGACATATCCAGGGATGGTGATGGTGGTGTCTGGGACATTGTTTGTAAGGTATGATTCTGTGAGTATGACTCGGTCAGGCTGTTGCTTGACTAGTCTGTGAGACAGCTCTCCCAATCTAGTCTGTAACTCACTCCAGCATATCTGTTTTCTATATATAAATCACCCGAACCCCTCAATTAGATTCCAATCTGTAACACACTCCCAGATATCTGTTATTCTATATTTAAACCACCCTGAACACCTTGATTAGATTCCAGTACACAACTCCCTCCCAGGTATCTGTTATTCAATACATACACCATGCCGAATCACTCCATCGGATTCCAATCTGTAGATTTAATCTGTATCTTACTCAGAGCTGTTCCTGTTCTGGGAGTGCTTGATGGGGACAATGTGGAGAGAGCTTTATTTTCAGGTTATTTTAAGTTTGAAAGTGTCGAGCAAGATTCAATTTCATTTTAATAAGAGTAGAGGGACCGTTCGACTGTTTCCAAATTGGTGCTGGTTTATGAATCAGGAGTATTTGATGGACACAGTGTTGAGACTGCCTTACTTTTCGTTTAAAACAGGAGAAGTCTTCCTGTGCTGTCCTGAGAATATCAAGGTAGCTTTATCTTTTGTTTAAGCCATAGACAGAGCTTTATTATGTGTCTACCTGCATGCTGTTCCCATCCTTGGAGTGTTTAATGGGATAGTGTAGAGATGGCATTACTCTGTAATGCTGTGCTGTCCCTGTCCCGAGAGATTTTGATGGGGACAGTGTAGAGGGAGATTTACTCTATATCTAAAGCAGTGCTGTCCCCTTCCTGGGAGTATTTGATAGGGATGGTGTAGAGTAGGGTTTGGTCTGCATCTAATCCCATGCTGTCTCTGTCCTGGGAGGGTTCCATGGGGGACAGTGTAGAGTTAGCTTTACTCCGTATCTCCTCCATCAAGTCCCTGTCCTGGGAGTGTTTGATGGGGTACTGTGTAGAAAGAGCTTTACTCTGTATCTCCTCCATCAAGTCCCTGGCCTGGGAATGTTCGGGGACAGTGTCGAGGGCGGTTTACTCTGTATCTAACCCTGTGTCGTCCCTGTCCTGTGAGTGTTTGATGGGGAGAGTGTTGAGGAAGCTTTCCCCTGTGTCTAAGACTTCGCTAGAAATCAGATGACACCAGGTTATAGTCCCAACAGGTTTATCTGAAATCACAAGCTTTTGGAGCATAGCCCCTTCATCAGGTGAAGCAAGAGAGAAGAACACAGACACAGAATTTATAGGCAGAGAGATCAAAAGATCATACTCATGGCGTGAGTGGAGTGTCAAATTCTGAGTCTCTTCAGGTGATCAAGAGTGTCAGGCAGTGTGAGTAAAGTGTCCACAGCTGAATAACAAGTGAAGGGATGACCTATAATCCGATTAAATGAGGTAGAGAGATAATTGCAAAAATTAAAAATAAGGTGGTGCTGGAGACAAACCAAGTGACTGGAATAACATGATAGGTATGATAGTTGCATGCAGAGCGTCTAACCAAAGTAATAAGTAATCCAAAACTGTACAAACTATCTTAATTAGTTTGTACAATTTTGGATTACTTATTACCTTGGTTAGACTCTCGGCATGCGACTATTGCACCTATCATGTTGTTCCAGTCATTTGATTTGTCTCCAGCACCACCTTATTTTTAATTTATGGTAATTATCTCTCCATTCCAATTAATCGGAAGATAGGTCATCCCTTCACTTGTTATTCGGCTGTGGACACGCTGGGTCACCTGCAGAGACTTATTATTCGACACTTCACTCACACCATTTATATGATCTTTTGATCTCTCTGTCCTTGATCGCTCTGCCTATAAATTCTGTGTCTGTCACTTCACCTGATGAAGGGGCTACCCAAAAGCTCGAAATTTCAAATAAACCTGACTATAACCTGGTGTTATCTGATTTCTGACCTTGTCCACCCCAGTCCAACATCAGCTCAGTCGTCAGCACTGCTGCCTCACAGCACCAGGGACCTGGGTTCGATTCCTTCGGGTGATTGTCTGTGTGGAGTTTGCATATTCTCCCTGTATCTGCGTGGGTTTCCTCTGGGTGCTCTGGTTTCCTCCCACAGTCCAAAGATATCCAAGGTAGGTGAATTGGCCATGCTAAATTGCCTGTAGTGTCCAGGGATGTTTAGGTTAGGTGGATTAGACATGGGAGGTGAGTGGGTGGGTCTGGGTGGGATGCTCTTTGGAGAGGCGGTGTGGACTTGTTCGGCAAAATGGCCTGTTTCCACACGGTAGGGATTCTATGATCTATGATCGGCACCTCCACATCATAACACTTCGCTGGAATTCATACTGAAAATGTGATCCTTTCTTCGACCTGCAGGTGGAGGTAGTGGTCTAGTAAATTGTTTCAGGAGACTTAAAAACCGTTGTCCTTCTGAATACTGAATTGTTGATAAATCACCAAACAGACAACAGATCCCAGTCTCCCAATACCCCTCGATTGGAATCCAGTCTGTAACTCATTCCCGGGTATTTATTATTCTATACATAAACCACCCCAAACCTCTTGATTAGATTTGAGTCTGTAACTCACTCCTATTCTTCTACATGTATATATATTACACACATATATGTATATCACCCAGAACCCCTCTATTAGATTCCAGTCTGTAACTCACTCCCAGGTATTTATTATTCTATATATAAACCAACCCCAAACCCCTCGATTAGATTCCAGTCTGTAACACACTCCCAGATATCTGTTATTCTATACATAAGCCGCACCGAACCCCTCAATTAGATTCCAATCTGTACCTCACTGCCGGGTATCTGTCACTGTATATATAATGCACCCCAAACTCCTTGTTTAGATTTCAGTCTGTAACTCACTCGCAGATATCTGCTTTTCTAAGCTACCCGCAGCTCCTTGATAAGATTCCAGCCTGATAACTCATAAATCATTCCCAGGGATTCGTTATTCTAGATATAAACCACCTCAAACCTCTTGCTTAGATTTCAGTTTGTAACTCACTTCGGGGGATCTATTATTCTGTATATAAACACACCAAACACCTCAATTAGATTCCAGTCTGTTACTCATTCCTGGGTATCTGCTTTTCTATACATAAACTACCCCAAACACCTTCATTTGACTCTAGTCTGTAACTCACTCCCGAGTGTCTGCTTTTCTAAATATACGAATCACCCTGAACCCCTCGATTAGATTCCACCCTGTAACTCACTCTCGGGGATCTGTTTTTCCATATATAAACACACTGAACCCCTCGATTAGATTCCACCCTGTAACTCACTCCTGGGGATCTGTTTTTCTATATATAAACACACTGAACCCCTCGATTAGATTCCAGTCTGTAACTCTCTCCCACATATCTGCTAATCTATAAATAAAACCATTCCAAAACCCTTGATTAGATTCCAGTCTGTAACTCATTCCCAGGTATCTTATACACTGTATATAAACCAGCCTGAACCCCTCGATTAGATTGCAGTCTGTAACTCGCTCCTGGGTATCTGTTATTCTATATATAAACCACTCCGAAACCTTTGGTTAGATTCCAGTCTGAAACTGACTCCCAGGTTATTCTAGATATAAACTACCACAAACCTCTTGATTAGACTTCAGTCTGTATTCACACCAGGGTATTTCTTATTCTATTATGTAAACCACCCCGAACCCCTTGATTAGATTCCAGTCTGTAACTCACACCCAGATATCTGTTATTCTACATATAAACACACTGAACCCCTCGATTAGATTCCAGTCTGTGACTCAATCCCGGGTATCTGTTATTCTACATGTAAATGCCCCTTGCACCCCGCAATTAACATCCCATGTGCAGGTTTAGTGAAAGTGGTAAAGGGAGAGCCATTAACAGCTTTGTAATGTGCCTGAAGATTTGGGAAAAATGCAGTCATGCAGGTTGAAACCGCAGTATTAATGGCAGATTGTGTTTGACAATCTGCTCACGCTTCACTGACTCCCTTTCAAAGTAATCCCACCGTAACTCAGTCTGATGCTTTCATAGGCAGCCAAAACTAACATGTTCCAAATCGCTAAACATTCTTTTACTGAGGGTAATTGGATTAAGGAACATGCCACCTCACCTCAGTACAGCACTTACAGTAAACCTTATCTACACTGACACACTTTGACACACATAAACTTGAACACAGACTCACTTTTTATAAATTCACACACTCTCAGACAAATACACACACAATCACATACTGATTCACACAATCCCGCACATTCACAATTACACACACACACACACAGCTACACTTAGTCAAACACATAGACACATACACATTCGGATGCTTACACATAGGCACCCACATACACTGACGTGCACGCACACAGACATACTCAGACGTATAAACACACATTGGTCGTTCATGCACTAACACTTACATGCACACGCAGACACTCTCTTACACACACAGGCACTATCTCTCTCATTGATAGTTCATTGTAACCTTTTTAGTCCTCCACAGAACATGACAAATTTTAAATTTCTTCAGATTGATATCCTCGCTAATTATATCAGTCTTAGGCTGGACCCTGTTTAGAATCAAGAGCAATTTAGCCAGGTTTCCTCAGTCAAAAAATAATACAGAACTTTATTACAAACAATATTTAAACAAATAAGCAAAGATTATTGGAAAAAATGTTTAGACTGTAAAAGACAAATATGACTTATATTCTAACATTTGGAGCTTATCATGTGACAAATATAGGTAACAGGTAATCTATAGTCAAACAGAACACATTAAACAGCAATTCCATATCACACCGATTCCTCAGTGATGATTTTTAACCTTCCCTGAATGTTACTGACACTGAATCATCAAGTCCCATCAAATCTTAATAAGGGTGACAATTCTTCACTTTTGACCACTTGGCGTAGGACGGGCACTGCATCACAGACTGCCTCAATGTCAGCTCATACTCTGATGGCTCATTTTCCTTTCATGGGAGTACACATCTCTGGATTCTGGAAGTTGCATTCCAGCACTTACTCCCAGCTTTTCACAGACAGTTTTCTTTACCAGGCTAATATTGCCCCTGTGTTATTTTCCAGTTGGTTCAGTTGTTTAACGCTGATACTGCTTGAGAGTTACCTTCAGACTCAGTCACAGCCACACTGACCTATTCTTGGCACAGGAGTTTCTTCCAAACACTCAAAACTTCCAGGACATTTCCTAAAACTGGATTCCAAGACCTAGTTACACTG
>NW_025977275.1:0-7039 GCF_021869965.1 Rhincodon typus | reverse complement strand
TGCACCTTGTTGTCTCGGATTCTCCAGCATCTGCAGTTCCTACTATCCATGACTGATGATGAGTCTATTTACAAAGCCCGGACTGTTTAACATTCACTGTCAAAAAGATTACTCATCAGTCTGGAATAGACACTTCAACAAATTAAAATCATATTAAACTTACTGCACAGCCATCTTCGTGGTAGAACTTCAAGGTAAAAGCTCTGAGGAAAACACCCAGAGAGGCTAGTTTTGACAAAGGAGAAGGCAAGAGGAGATAGTTTACAGAAAACTAATTGTGCTGAAGGAAAGCCAGGCAGAATTTTTTGAAACCATAGATGTAGTGAAAAATAAGAAACATTCTCCCTCCCAAAAATTACTGTTCTGGGGACACTACTTGCAGTAGAAATCACTAATGATCCAACTACAGAAACCACTATAGCTTTTACACCTACTTCAGGTGTTCGCCTCTTCACTTCAGCAACAAAGAACACAGGAAACAGGTCCCCAGCGGTATACTGTATAGACTGAATAGGATATTCTTATCGGTTTTTTTGTCTTATCTGTAATTATTTTAGTCTTGATTTCTGTAATTTTTTGCAAAAACGTTATTTCTTTATCCCTAAGGAATCTTCTGTAGTATCTTGTAATAAACTAACCTTAAACCTTTTAAGTAAAAGCTTAACATTTTCTCTTCACTTGTGGGATGTAGGCAGTGCTGACTGAGCCTGTATTTATTGCCCATCCTGTGTTGCCCTTGAGAAGGTGCTGGTGAGCTGCCTTTTTGAACAGCTACAGTCTATTTAGTGTACGTACACCCACAATGCCAAAAAGGAGGGAGTTCCGGGACTTTGACCCACAGCCTCATTGAAGGAATGTCAATGTATTTCTAAGTCAGAATGGCGAGTGGATTGGAGGGGGAGTTGTAGGTGCTGGTGTTCCCTTGAATCTGCTACCCTTGTCCTTCTAGTTGTCATGGGCTTGCAAGGTGCTGTCTAAACGAGTCTTGGTGAACTTCTACAGTGCACCTTGGAAATGGTACACACTATTGCTGCTACAGTGTGTTGGTGGTGGATGGATTGAATGTTTGTGGACTCGATCAAGCTGGCTGTCTTGTGCTTGATAGTGTAAAGCTTCTTCAGCTGCAGTTATTCAGACAAGTGGGAAGTATTCCATCACACTCCTGACTTGTGCCTTGTAGATGGTGGACAGGTTTTGGGGAGTCAGGAGATGAATTACTTGCTGCAAAATTCCAAGCTTCAGTTCTTGTAGCCATTGTAATTATATAAAGTCATAGAGATATACAGCAAGGAAACAGACCCTTCGGTCCAACTCGTCCATGCCAACCAGAACCCTAAATAAATCGAGTCCCATTTTCCAGCATTTGGCCCATAACTCTCCATTACGGTTGCAGACCCAACTGTAATGGAGCTGCATCAGGACGTTATTCAAATGGGCCACAACACACTGCAACAACCCAGAACTGCAAAAAGCAGAACAGGAGCACTTATCTGAAGTTTTTACAAGGAATGGATACCCAAAAAGCACAATCCACCATTGCCTCCGCAACAGTCCACAACACAGTCAGACACATGAGTTACCCTACCATATATCAGAGACATATCAGAGATGATCACAAGACTACTCAGACCCCTAGGTATCAGGGGAGCCCACAAACCAACAACCACCCTGTGATAGCTACTGACAAATGTAAAGGATCCCATACCCACAACCAATAAAATTAATGTAATATACAAAGTACCATGCAAGGACTGTGAAAAGCATCACATAGGCCGAACTAGAAGAAAACTGACAATGAGGATACATGAACACCAACTAGCCACCAACTGACACGACCAATTCTCATTTGTCCCATTACACACGGACAAAGAAGGTCATGAATTTGACTGGGACAACACATCCAAATGAGCCAAACAGAGACATGCCAGAGAATTACTGGAGGCTTGGCATTTGAACCGGTACTCTATCAACAAACACATTGAGTTGGACCTGATATACAAACCATTAAAAAACAGAACAAGAAGTGATGCCAACCACACCAGCAAACCAAAGCATATAAATAACAAGCACGACAGAACACCAACGCTTCACTGGAGGCGCACGGACGATGTTACTTAGCAGGGTGATGAAACATCTGCAATCAAACACATCGGCTTGGCAAGCAAGTCTACAACCTTAGCTCCAGCCTATTCAGCCTCTCCCTATAGCTCAAACTCACCAACCCTGGCAACATCCTTGTAAATCATTTCTGAACCCGTTCAAGTTTCACAACATCCTTCCTGTAGCAGGGAGCCAGAATTGCACACAGTATTCCAAAGTGGCTTAACCAATGTACTGTAAAGCCACAACATGACCTCCCAACTCCTATACTCAATGCACTGACCAATAAAGGCAAACATACCAAACGCCTCCTTCACTATCCTATCTACCTGCAACTCCACTTTCAAGGAACTATGAACCTGCACTGTAAGGTCTCTGTTCAGCAACACTCCTCAGGACCTTACCATTAAGTGTATAAGTCTTGCTCTGATTTGCCTTTCCAAAATGCAGCACCTCACATGTATCTAAATTAAACTCCATATATCACTTCTCGGTCCATTGGCCCATCTGATCAAGATTCTGATGTACTCTGAGGTAACCTTCTTCACTGTCCACTACAATATATAACTAGTCCAGTCAAATTTTTTGTCAGAGGTACCCTCAAGATATTGATAGTGGGAGATTCAGTGTTTGGGATGCCATTAAACATCAAGAAGTGATGGTTATATTCTCTTTTGCTGGAGATGGTCATTGCCAGGCACTTGTGTGGTGTGAATGTTACATGCCACATGTCATCCCAAACTTGGATGTTGTTCAGGTCTTGTTGTATTTGGGCATGAACATCTGTAGTATCTGAGAAGTCACAAAAGACACTGAATATTATGCGATCATCAGCAAAGATCCCAATTCAGACCTTAAAATAAACGGAAGGTCAATGATGATGCAGTTGAAAGCAGTTGGACATGGGGCACTACCCTTGAGGGATTCCTGGAGAGATGTCCTAGATCTAAGACAACTGACTTCCAACTATTACAACTATCTTCTTTTGTGACATGTATGACTCCAGTGGAGAATTTTCCTCTGATTCCCAATGATTCCAGTTTTGCTAGAGCTCTGAGATATCACATTTGGTCAATGATGGCCTTGATGGTAAGGGCAGTCACTCTCGTCTCCTCTTTGGAATTCAACTCTTTTGTTCATGTTTGGACCAAGGCTCTAACAAGGTCAGGAGCTGTGTAACTGTGGCAGAAACTGGACTGAGCATCAGTAAGCTGGTTATTGCTAAGCCAGTGCTATTTGATTGCATTTTTGATGACAAATTCCATCACATTACTAATGATCAAGAGTAGCAGTAATTAGAAGGTTGTGTTTGTCCTGCTTTTTGTGTGCAGGTAGACACCAGTGTTGTAGCTGAACTGGAACAGCTTGACTAGAGGCTTGACTACTGATCTCATTTAACTTGAATCATTACAAAGTTAAAAATAAAGGGGCCACACAAGCTATGTTTATCTGTGGTCAAGAAATTGTTCATCGACCATGTGATGGGCACATTTGGTAGTCATGACAAACAGATATGACAAACAATGGTGCTCATGACAGACATAAACCATTAGAGTCATTCAGTGAAAGTTCAGTAGATTAATTCCTAGAAGAGGGATTGTCTTAGGTGGAAATGTTGAGCAGCTTGGGCTTATACTCATTGGAATTGAAAAGAATGTTATAGTATTGAATTTTATATGCTTTAAGTTGCCTGACAGACTGGATAATGATTCTTCTCATGGGGTAATCCAGAAACAAGGACACAATTCAAAATAATAGGTCTCCCATTTAAGATGGAAACAAGGAAAAAACATCTTCCCTTGGAAAGTCACTAATGTTTAGAATTCTTTCCCTCAGAGAAAGTGGAGGTGGTATCATTGAACTTATTCAAGGCTGAGTTAGACTGATTTTCGATCTAGAAGATAATTAAAGATTATGGGGCCAAGCAGGAAATTGGTGTTAAGGTCAAATCAGATCTGTCATGACTGTTTTGATTGGTGGAGAAGGCTTGAGAGTTAAACTTACTCAGACATGCTCATACTTCTTCTGTTCTGGCATCCATACAAAATTTTTGCACGAATAGTTCCATTAACATGTGGTATAGTGTGATTTGTTTTAAAAGTATGCACCAGAGTCTCATACATCATCTTTGAAGGCACCCAATGAGGCAGAGTCAATCCCAATTTCTTGACCAAAGATAATATTGGTTCTTGAATACGGGCTATGTGTACCAAAACAAATGTCGAATCATACCCACATGGCTATCTCAAACATAAAGAAGATCAATCAGATTTCCTTTAAAGACATGAGACTGTTTGGGCACTCGCAATCCAGCTGCAAAAGGAATGGTTGACCAAATACCCAGGAATTATTTCCAATGACCGAGAAGAAAATAATGTTAACATATGAATTTGAGGGATACGCATGAGTTGTATTCATATATTATTGAACTGTTAGGAATCTTACGATCTGGGACTGTGGGTTTATTTATTTATTATTTATTTATTACAATTTTCTTGTGTATTGAGGTTGGAAGTTGGCCACTGTATTTGGTTTTGGTAGCTGTGCCTTGCAATCATGTGTTAAACTTGAATTTTAAAAGGCAACTTACAGTTTCACACACAAATCTCGAATATATACACCCTTTATGATTGGTACAGTTATAAATATGACATCCTGCTATTTTTAAGATGAGGATAGCAATATTACATTCTATTTGACCCTTGTTAACATGTTTAGCTATATTCCCAAGACTGTTCATGATCAGCAGTTTATACCTCTGGATCTGTTGCTAAGGCTACTCAGCAATTTATAGCCGGAAATCTCATTTGGAAAGAAACAGGCTCTCTTTATTCATAATTACACAAATTATGAAGACTCTATATATTTGGAAATCATTTGTTAGACTTCTTTTCAAACCTGTTACCAAGAATTATGTGACAAACTTTGCAACATGTGTAAAGAAATAGGTTTGAGATTACAGGGGGCTCTTCAAAATCCCATGTGTTGTGCCTGATTATAAAGGGCATTGACCAAACCAGGAGAGTATAGACTACTTTACATTGGCCATGGACATGTCTAAAGCCAGAAATTACAATTATTATATGCCAAATGTTCTAATCCATATGATCGAAACTCATGGTGTAAATCCTGTTGTTTTAAAAATATAATTAACAAGCTTGAACATGGCTTGAGAATTTTATTTAAATGTCATCTCAATTATTTTTGAAAATGTTCACATCTTTAATTCAGAAATGAAGAAGGGCGATGCATCTTGCAAAAACTTAATATAACTTCCCATAAATGTACAGTTCCAGCAGACATTGGAGAAAAAGGTGCCGTAAACAGATGTAAACACAAGTAAAGTCAAAGGTATCCAGAATACCCTGGCAGTTATTTTGGTGGAAGAGTGAAAAAATGTGCTAAATGGGTGCTGTGCCTATTTGAAAATATGGCTTTATCATGCAATTTGATCCTAATTGCAGATTGGCATAAATTTGAACCTATGTGGAGATGCTAAAGGAGGCAGATTTAGCAGTCAAGCAGTGACATGTACAATTTCATTGCTGCAGTTGATGTGGGCTTCTTACACCTATGCCACTGAAGGCGCGATGGGGGCAGTGTTCTGGCTCACCGACAGCTGCAAAGTTCAGGATGGCTCAGAGATTGAGTGAGCATGCACAGCTCCTCATCAACATTTTTGGGGATCCTGGCAGATGAGGTCTGTGGTATTTTCCAATATGTGCCACAGGAGGTTGCTCACTGCCATCACCTCCCAACCCCTCCTTTGCCTTGGTTTTGACTCAGAACCGTCTAATGAATAGTGCTAAGGGACAAACCACAGCAGAGCATCTACAGAGGAGGCACTGTTCTTAGAATTTTTATTGCATAAGAGGAAATACAACAATATTTGGCTGGGCATAATTATTGAAACCTTAGGGATTTGCTGCAGCTACATTTGCTCCTTCAGAAAGTGCTCGTTGTCTCCACCCATAGACTGTGTGTGACAGCAGTAGAATCATGGAGTTAATGTGACATGAATATTAACCCCCTTTCAGAACATTGCATTATTTTCACTGCAATCCAGAAGAGGAGTGACGCCCTTATCCCACAGAAAAGAAGCCCTGCCAACTCCTGTCCATCTCTCTTGCAGTAATTGTTGTGTCCAAAGTCATGTTTAATTTTCTCAGACTAAGGGGAACCCCAAGCAAAGGCACAGATAATCAAACATTCCACACCCCCGCAACCCCTCCAGGTTGCTCCCAGAAATACTCTACAATAATGTAGAGTCACATGGCACCTACTCAGAGAATCTCCTGAAAAAAGTAGAATGTGCGTATTGTCTTGGCAAAATATTTCTGAAAGTCTCACAATGTTTCACAGCTCTCCTCAATCCTTTGGTAGTAAATAACCAATTTAAGCAGGGATATAAATTTAGTTGAAGATTTTAATCCTTGACGGTGACTTGTTGATTTCAAATTGCTATTAGGACAGGGATAACCTCAAGTGCTAGCCACCAAGCTGCCATGCAACCTCTTCAAATTCGCATCAGCAGACAATTTAAGCGACAATCTTTTCCTTGAGAATCCTCTGGGCAATGGTTCCTAATGCAAGCTTCAACGTTCTTTTTGCACAATGCTGTGTTGCACTCAGTACAGGTTAAACTGGCATTTCAACTGGCACATCTGATCTTGAAAGCTGTTAGTACCCAAAGAATCTACGGAAAATCATGCGACTATGTTTTCTGCATTTAAAATATCTTCCTAGTTGTCTTGCATTGAAATAATTTATGGCACATATATCTACACAAGATTCCAGCCAGAATTTGCTTGTTGAATGATATTTTGCTTCAGACTAGGGTTTCCAAACTACAGCCTGAGGGTAATACAGCCCACAAGAGTCAAAGAACCAGAGATAGTAGGAACTGCAGATGCTGGAGAATCCGAGACAACAAGGTGCA
>NW_025977274.1:0-7040 GCF_021869965.1 Rhincodon typus | reverse complement strand
TCCCCTCCCCCTTTTCTGATGAAGGGTCTAGGCCCGAAACGTCAGCCTCTCTGCTCCTATGATGCTGCTTGGCCTGCTGTGTTCATCCAGCCCTGCACCTTGTTGTCTCAGATTCTCCAGCATCTGCAGTTCCTACTATCTCTGATGGAAATTGAATATTTTTAACACATTTTTACCACTATCACACTTCAGAGATCAACACTTAGTCCTTCAATGTTGTGTGACTAACAATTATACAATGAACCTCGAGTGCTAGATTGGTTAGTTTGGAATGTCTTCGGTTTCCCATTGAACCTTTTTGTGTTTTTTTTTCTTGTCTTACAAGATTGGGAGAACTTGACCAATTGCTTAGGAAAGAGCCACAATCATGTTATCAGCTCTCACATAACTCATATGCATCTTAGTTTATCTCTCTACCCATCTAACGACCATATCAGGGATTAGAAGCTAAACCAACACCACCCTCCCCAAAGATTTGCAATAAGCCATTTGCTGTGATTTGGAACAAACCTACTGCAAATTGCAAAACTAGTTTTGGAATTAAATTGAATCTGGATGAATATGGTATTGTTGCGAATGAAAATGGGCTCCATATTGGGAAGAAGATCACCATTTTCTACAAGAGGCAACTGGGGCTTTATCCACACTACACAAAAAAGGGGATCCCAATGAATGGTGGCCTTGTCCAGAACGCCAGTCTAGACAAACACCTCAATGTAGCAGCTGAGAACATTAACAGATTAATGGATCAAGACTTCAGTGGTCTTGCAATGGTAAATTGGGAAGATTAGCAACCATTTTGGGTCCGCAACTGGGGTTTTATCTACAGGAAGAAATTAATAGAGGTGGAAAGAAGCAAAGAGTCTGATTTAACTGAACATGAGATTCTCCACAATGCCATAAATAATTATGAAACTGCTGCAAAGGGTTTTATGAGAGATACACTAAAACTAGGGCATACAAAGAGACAAAGAGGTTGGTGGGGCCTCTAAAATATCCAGACTGCTATAATTACTTTTAAAAATTGACTTATTACACAGGTCAATGCCTAAAAGATGACAGCCTTCAAAATAATAAGTTGGTATGGCTCTGGAATCACAATGCCTAAATCCCAGTGTCTTCATTCCTCAGAGCGTTGCAAACTCAAATGACATTCCAACATTTACCCACTATAGGGTGAAGGAAGCATTCCATGTTGCAGCCTGTGGCCAAGCAAGTGAAGCCCACCCTGTTTTGGTTTATGCAAAATATTCATACAGACAAACACTTGATTTCCTGTCTGAGGTAAACAACACATATTCCTGTTGGATAAGGTTACGTTTCAAAAGGAGTTAATATTCTTTTTACATTGGATGTATTCTGCTAATTCACCCATTCTATTGATGTCATACAGCCTGTGGGTGGAGACAAGGGGTTCTATTCCAGCTCTCAACAACAACAGATGTATCTATGCCAGCTCTCTAAGATCCAAGTTATTATGCCTGACTAGAATGCATTTGTGGTAATTGTTATCATGTAATAAGCCATTTTGTCACTGAAGAATATCTTTCCTATAGATGACCTATCATGGTGTATCCTATGCCACTACTCATTAGAAAGGTCCAAGGCAAAGCAAAGACAAAGGAGCAAGTGCAGAGAGTGCTGGAGAGACTCAATAGGTCTGGCAGCTTCTGTGCAGTAAGAATTGGTGTTAATTTTGAAAGTCTGATATGACTGTTCTTCAGAATTTAAAGACAAAGAAGGATTGGTGGCAGTGATCTCTCTCAAACAACTCTTACTCTGAGTTGCAGACTGGCAGAGAACAAGCTACCACATCAAGTGACCAGGGTGGCACAGTGGCTCAGTGGTTAGCACTGCTGCCTCACTGCGCCAGGGACCCAGGTTCAATTCCAGGCTCAGGTGACTGTCTGTGTGGAGTTTGCATGTTCTCCCTGTGTCTGCGTGGGTTTACTCCGGGTGCTCCAGTTTCCTCCCACAGTCCGAAGATGTGTAGGCTAGGTGGATCGGCCATGCTAAATTGCCCATAGTGTTCAGGGATGTGTAGATTAGATGGGTTATAAGGGGATGGGTCTGGGTGGGATGCTCTGAGGGTTGGTGTGGACTTGTTGGGCCAAAGGGTCTGTTTCCACACTGTAAGGATTCTATGATCTATCATGCTAGTTGTGGCAATCAGGATAATACCACATTGTGACCATTGATCGTTCAGACCCAAGGGGCTGAGCTGTTTTGTTTATATGGTGATGTAATATGTAGTAATAGATACACAGATCATGATTGTATTTAATATCATCATGGGTCCTGAGGTCTGCCTACGGTAGATTCTAGGTGAGTTGACATGGAGAACGTAAGAGCAGATTATGATGGGTAGAGGTCATTGGTTGGCATGTAACTTATTAGCAGTTGCAATCAGTGAAACCAACCTTTTGATGGCTCCATTGCAAGAACCTATTAGTGCATCTATATCCCTTGTTAAAGTCATTACATTTTCAACAACATTGCAAGTAGTTGTTTTGTAGAACAGAATCTGAGTATTTCCAAAGAAAGAGATACTTCATTGCAGCTTTTTGTCTTGCGTCTTCGGGTCAATTCGCAAAACCTTACAAAATAAATGGAAAACAACATTTATACTGAATGAGAAGAGGATGCTGGTTGGCAAGAAAATTTTGATTGGTGGACTGTCCCCATAGAGAATGCACCAATTAGATGATTAATGCAAGATGAAATCTTTCAAAAAATGTACCATTTTTCTGTAATACTCAATATTGAAAATGCTGAATTGATCCTTAGAAAATTGCATTACAAGAGTTTGTGCTTGTGCTTTTCTAATAGGACAGCTGTTTGAATATGAAGAAGCACATTGATGAATGCCTTGGAAAATTTGTTTGAAACATTACTACAGCTACCATGTGGTGCATCAAGCTGTTGTGCAATAGCAATGGACGATATTTGCTGAAGGACCCTGAATCCAGAGCTTACCTATTTCTTGATTACAACTTAATGGAAATTATGTTTAATGTTATTTCCAATAACCTTGAAGAATCCAGAAAAGAAATCCTTTCCAAAGCTGTGAAAAACATGAAACATAAGTTCAAATGCTAGTGCTAAAGGCAGGGCTGGGGCCCAATTGTAAGACTGAATCAGGTTCTTAGATTGGGGGTTCAGCTTTCTGCTCTTCACCCCATTTTTGTATCTTTCAAATAAGGTGATGAGTCACATTTTCTGTCCTCAACTAAATGGTAATGCTGCGTACAGGCAGTGGTAGTACTATTTTCAATCGGTGGAATCAATGGTTGTAATACACACATAATGTCCCCACCTGTGAACCTTTCAACAGGCAACCACGAAGTAGGAATTAGGAGTTAGGAACAGGAACCAGGTAGCTGGGTGCTGAAAGACTGTCTCTAGGCTTCCATGAATGCCACGACCCGGCCACATATGTTTTTATCAGGCTAAGTGCAGAGGTCAAATAGGATCCTGTTGCATCTCACTGCTTGTTTGGCTACAGGAATGGGGGTGCCATTGGGTAAGGGCTCATAGGGAAAAGGAGGTCAACGCCACGATAGGGCAAGTCCAAGCCAGTAGTGCTGTGCAATATTTCCATGGTCTCAAGAGGAGCACTCCTGTCAGGCCCCACAAGTAAAGTCGATATATTCAAACCCTGGCCGCCAGAAGTCGTGGGTGGAGAGTTTTCATTGAACGTTCTGCCAACATGTTCGACAACACTGCAACTAACATTATGACCATGCCATTCAGGTGCCAGTTTGTGTGGAAAAAGAACTTGTCTCAGTTAACCAGATTCTCCAGCACAGTGATAACGGTATCAGTGTGATATTGGTCTGGCCCCTAGAGAACCACCTCATACCTCAATTTGCACATCATATCTCTGCCTTTGGGCACGGGGGCCAGTTCCAGATGTTGAAGCCTGACGGTTAAAATTGGAATCTTATCTCAAGCATTCAACCATCTTGTTAAAGCCAAGTTGCCTCAAGTGAAAAGCAGTACACATAGATGATGTTTGTCACCATCTCCAGTTGTAATCCCAACTGTACCAGCCTAAACAAATCAACAATGACAGCTTCAGTGTTGAAACCTGTTACAGGATTATTGCCATTCTATCGGTCAGATATTTACAGGTAAAAGGTAGAGTCGCCACAGTCCTACTGAGCCATGATGCTCCTCTCCCATTAGAGAGCAAGGATTGGTGGGTGGTTTAACCTGAGGGTCACCATGCCTCAGGCAAGAGGAGAGATTGACAAGAAGAGTCCTTCATAATAAGCTCAGCCAGTTCTCCAACTGAACCCACACTATTGGTGTATTCTTGCATCACAAACCAGCTGTCAAGCTAACTGAGATATTCACTGTGTACCACGAAAGGCACTATTATTTATAAGACACCTTTATTTTACTTTAAACATCAACAAATAATTCCTGTCATTACCTTAACAGACTCAACATCCCAGGAACTGCTCATTTTTAAAGCATTGAACACGAAGGTCAGGATTCTCTTTGTTCCTTGTGAAACAGTCTGTCAGCATTATATATGGACACCTACACCTGAATAACATTCATTTGGGCAAGGTAGCTCACAGGGTTGTTCCTTGGGACGGAGTCAGTAGTTTACAGAGTAGGAATAGTAAGTATTACTAAGGAAAGTTAAAGCAATGTATATCAGCCGAATAGAAAGTATCCAGTTTTAAGAAAAACAGCTAAGGTATAAATGTTAGTCTTCATGACAAGACTTGCAATAAAATTACCGAATTTTTAAGACAGTCTCTGCCTTGGCAACAAAGTGCTTGAAAATTGTACCTCAAAGAACATATGCCATTTGCACTGCAGCACACACTATAGACCTGAAATTGGTGGATTTGAGTTTGCGCCAATATTTACATTTGGGAAAAAATGGCCATGTTTCAACTCACTACAATGTGATGAGTTTCCATCACTCTGATGTTGGAACGAACAAAGAACAGTGCAGCACAGGAACCGGCCCTACAGCCCACCAACACTACACTGATGTATGAAGCCTTTCTAAACTAAAAACCTTTTGCCTCCTTGCAGTCCATTTCTCTCTATTTCCTGCCTATTCTTGTATCTGTCAAGATGCCTCTTAAACATTGCTATTGTGTCTGCCTCCACCACTTCCTCTGGCAGCACATTCCAGGCACTTACCACCCAGACACCTGGCTCTCACATCTCCTTTAAACTTATTCCCTTTTACCTCATATTTATGTCACCTAGTAATTGTCATTTCTACACAGGGAGAAAGATTCTGACTATGCATTCTATTCATGCTTCTCATAATTTTGTGAACTTCTATCAGGTTGCTCCTCATCCTTCAACGTTTAATTTAAAGCAAACCAAGTTTGTCCACTCTCTCCTCATTGCTAATATCCTCCAAACCGAGCAATATCCTGGTAAACCATTTCTGCACCCTCTCTGAAGCCTTCACATCCTTTTTATAGTGTGGCAACCAGAATTGTAAATAATATTCCAAATGTGGCCTAACCAAAGTTCTGTACAGCTGCAAAAGTTAGACAGGTTTCTTCAGAGCCAGCGTAGGTGGCAATGGAGGCAATGCCACTGGTTGTCTTAAAGGACAAGTCTGCTGTTTATCCAAAACCCTTCTGCTTTAGTAGAAGGAAGTGAGACATCACAAGGCAACCAGTGGTATGGCACCCAGGACAGCTGGATCTGCCCCTTCTTACATTGATCCTCTCCTGTATCTAATGCCAGAGACCATAAAGGAGAAGAATGAGGTCCTCTTCGCAGAGGGTGATACAGGGAGCCAGAATGTCAAGCATCAGAGGGCATTTACAGTTCCGCATCATCTCTTTCACCTCCTGTTAATCTTCCTGTCTTACTTACAGCACCTCCTGTTGATGAGCTATCTACTACAGTGGCTTCACATCCTTCTAGGTCCACACCCTTTCTGGAAGGCAATGTCATCAAAGATGGGCGCACCATCCAACAGATCCAGGCACCAAACTTTGACAGTGGATCCATGGTCACTGTTAGACTAGATTTTTAATTCTGGACTTTCAAACATCTGCCATGGTGGGATTTTAAATCTATTTTCCTCTGAATATTAGCCTTAGGGTTCTGGATTACTAGCCCAATGACATCACCATCTCCCCCTCTAGTCATATTAGTCAGGGTAGAGCATTAAACAGGGGATGCAAATAGGTGAACATAGACACAATTACACAGGGTCCATAGAATGGAATCACAGAGTCCACACGAAGGACAACAGGGTAATATAACTTTACAGACAGCTGCTGAAATAATCTCCCAATTCTTGCTCATGCCAAATAAAATCTTAGCTATTATCAATATGATAGCAGCACTGAACGGTTGAACAGAGTCCAAGAAGAAGTCAAAAATCCATGGAACTTAAATGATTTTGCTGTTTATACATTCTAGTATACTGACCAGCAGCAAATTAAAGCAAACTTGGTGAGGAGCAATTAATAATGTAATATGAAACCAGTAATCATTCCTTCCTATGTAATTATAGATTTTAACTATAATACACGGTGTTTGAGTACGAATTCAATAAACATTCTAAATCGATGAGAATAATGGTTCGTGTATGATATGCACAGTAATTTAGGAGGGACATTATGTTTATAAATGCATGTTTGCTAGCAGGCAGAGCCTTGGAGGGGGATTAATGCATTTATTGCACAGACCATTTTAAAGATGGAGTATATTTTTCAAACTTCTTATGATGGTGTCTGTGAATTTTTCAGGTTTAAAGTGCACTGCGTACCAAATATGAGTCATATGATGTGAGATCTCAGCTGCTTGGTTTTGGAAATGAAAACACATGGGGATGAACTTTGATGCGTAGGACTAAAGTCGGACCGGTTGTGCCATCTGTGGAATGATTTGTTCTTTCTAGACACTATACCAATTGGAGTTTGGAATCTGAGAGCCTTAACATGAAATTATTTGAACCAATGGAAAACTAATCCTATAAAATATTACACATTTTTAAAATAATTGCTGGTGATATACATTTTAAAAAGCGCAATGGATGA
>NW_025977273.1:0-7040 GCF_021869965.1 Rhincodon typus | reverse complement strand
AGACCCTTCTTCAGAAATTTTTCTGAAGAAGGGTCTAGGCCCGAAACGTCAGCCTTCCTGCTCCTCTGATGCTGCTTGGCCTGCTGTGTTCATCCAGCTCTACACCTTGTTATCTTAGACTCTGTCTTATTCTTGTAGTCAGAACATATAAATAGGTAGTCCAATACAGTTTCTGGTCAATGCTAACTCCAGGACGTTTATAGTGAAGGATTTCATAATGGCAATGTCAGTAAATGTCAATGGACAATGGTTACATTCTCTCAAGTCATCACTGTATGGCCCTTGCATGGCACAAATGTTCATGAACACTTGTTAGCCCAAACCTGGTTGTCATCCAGGTCTTGTTGCATTTGGAAATAGACTGCTTCAGTATCTAAGGAATCGCAAATGGTGATGAACATTATGCAACCATCAGAGAACAGTGCCATTTCTAACCTTACAATGAACAGAGGGTCATTGATGAAGCAGCTATGACAGTTTAGCCAAAGACTCTAATCTGAAGAACTCCTGAACAGATGTCCTGGACGTGAGATGACTGACAATCACAAGCATCTTTCTCATTACTAAGAATGAGTCCAATCAATGGAGAGCTTTTCCCCAATTCCCATTGACTCCTGTTTTGCTAGAACTCCTTGATGCCGCACTCAGTCAAATGTGGCCCTGATGTCAAGGACAGATTCCTGCCTAATTTCTGGAATTCAGCTGTTTTGTCCATGTTTAAAGCAAGGTTGTTATGAGGGCAGAAGCTGAGTGGCACAGGTGAAACCCAAGCTGAGCATCACTGAGCAGCTTATTGCTGAACAAGTGCTACTTGTTAGCACTGTTTATGACTCCCTCTATCACTTTACTGAATTTCAAGAGTAGACTGACTTAACAGTTATTGGCCATGTTTGATTATTCTTTGTTTTTTTCCATACAGGACATAATGGGACAATTTTGTGTATTGTCATGTAGATGCCAGTACATAAAGTGAACATCAAATCTGAGGACAATGAACAAAACATAGCAAAGGATACAAGAATTAGCATAAGGTATAAGAACCTTATAGAAACTGTGTACAGTTCTGGTCACCCATTATAGAATGGATATTATTAAACTAGAAAGAGTGTAGAAAAGATTTACTAGGACATTACCTGGACTGGAAGGTTTGTGTATAAGGAGAGGTTGGCTAGGCTGGGACTTTTCTCGGTGCAGCGTAGGAGACGGAGGGATGACCTAATGGGATACATAAAATCATGAGAAGTGTAGATAAGGTAGATAGCAGACAGCTTTTCCCATGATTGGAGACTCCAAAACTGGAGGGCATAGATTTAAGGCAAAAGGGGAGAGATACAAAAGGGTCTAAGGGACAGTTTTTTTCACATAGAAAGTGGTGAGTGAATGGAACAGGCTGCCAGAGGTAGTGGTAGAAGTGAGCACAATTTTGTAGTTTAGGAAACATTTAGGTAGATACATGGATAGGACAGGTATGGAGGGATATGGGCCAATCACAGGCAAATGGGACTAGTTTAATTATGAAAAATGGGCAGCATGGGCAAGTTGGGCCAAAGGGCCTGTTTTCATGCTGTAGACATCCATGGCTCTATCATCTGTTTCTGTTGAATTGTAACAGACATTGGATAATAATGTGGTGGAACTTAGACAATGATAATGTGCCTTCAGGATACTGAGCTAAGAAAGTGTGGGGATAGTAGTCATTTTGGGCATCAGGTTCCAGACATGTACAACATACAGAAACTATCAGGGTTGGGATTAGACACATTACCTCCGGAGGCTGACAAGTGTACCAAACTAAATGGTCTTAATTCTAAGGAAAATATGAATCAGCTACAGTGAAAAAGTATGGAATAGAAAATTTTTCTAGGTCTTGCAACGAAAAAACTTCCATGCATCTTAACATTAAGGCAGTGCAAATACAGGATTAGGAGAACAAATGATAATCTGCACATCAGAGCCATGAATTTAAACATAGATGTTATTTGACGTAATTCTTAACCAGGTTTTTGGTTTCAAACAAATCAAGAATATGTTTAACATTAAATCAGCACAGAGATGCTCAATGGACAGTGTAGTGGTTCTATATATTCAGTTACCAAAATTAGCTTTATTCTAATGGAAACAGAATATTACTCTGCGCTATTAATAATTTCCAGTAGATGATCATGGAACAGAGCTAATAGTGGATCTACACAGGAGAGTTACATGTTTCTAGGACTCCTGGAAAGCCTTGGGTCATTTTGTTACATTAAAGATACTGTACAAATACAAGCTGCTGCTGTCAGCAGAATATGCCGTGTAGCAGGAGAACACAAATGACAGAAAAGAATGGAATGAAAAATGATTTGTATATATTTTAGCAAAAAATGTCATATTTTTACTAGGTTTAAAATCATGACACATAAATTAGGTAAAAATAATGGATGAAATGGTTTAGGCTCTGTTTTGGTAAACTACGGCTAGATATTTCCTTGGAGCTGCTTCTTTCTTAAATGTGTCAGAAATATGGTTATAATTTTGTGTATCTACCAGGAGAGATTTCTAGCAAAATTAATGAGGCAACTATCAGAACAACTCAAAAGAAATTCTTGACTGTGTAGTTCAGTTCCCACTCTATTGTATGTACCGATAGGCATGTTTGAAAAGTGCCACTGGGTAGTTGGTGAAAAGAGAGCTCTGCATTACCAAATCTGTGGATAACTGTATTGATCCCCCAGAATGGCCCTTCATGACATTCCCTTTTATGTTGGTCTGTCTCATTGTGAAACCCCTCTAATCACTAGCATTTATTTTAGCTTCTTTGCATACAACAATTGGGTGAGGAACAGAAGAAAAGTAGTGGCTTCTCAGAGGAGTCAGCAAATGGCCCATAACTGGTTCAAGGTCACCCATCATTTGCGTGCTTTAGCTGAGCTTTGTCTTTCTATTGTCATCTTAAATTTGCCTCTTCAACTGACAAACTAAGGTGCTGTAGTATTAACAATAATCTGTTAAATGCTTTCCATCAAAAATACATCCTAACCTTGCTTCTCTCCTTTTTTCTAGGTCAATATTTGATCTTGTTAGCAAGTATATTGATTGTAGAGTACTGTTGCTGGTTTTTAGCCTGTCAAAGAAACAAACAAAAATTGTCATTCTTTGTGACATAAATAATGAAGTTGAGAACACTTCAGAATTGATGTTACCACTACTAGTGGGAAGGGAAAGGGTCAGTTTATGTTGAAGAGCACAGAAAGTAAGTATCTGAGAACTGAATGATTACTATGCATTAACAATTACTGACAAAACTGGAGAGAGAGGAGAATAAAGACACTTGCAACTGTTTGACCTTATGAGGTTCACAAAAATAGCAAAAATAGTCGTCAATGATGGAGTTATTAGCTGCCTCAGTGGCTGAGACCCCTACAAGAAGTCTGTAAAACAAATAATATCTCTTTAGATGTTCATACTGCAGCTGTGTAGGATTTAGGCACAACTGCCTCCTCCATTTGATCAGGCTGGAAATCAAATGAATATGGGTTCCACCTGGGAAACAGTTCTATGTTTGTTTTCATACAGAAAAACTGAGCTTCAGAACCAAACAAGGAGCAATCTTACAGTGGAAATTAAAAATAGCATAATTTCTTATGAGGTTAATACTGCTGTAGCCTTGCATTCACAAAACCATTGTTCACATTGCCGCCAGTAAATAAGCTTGGCCAAATTGCCTCATCGGATGCCGAGTTCTTTTGATTTGCAAATAAGCTTCTCAGATTCAAGATTCTGTGATTCACAACTACAAGCATCTCACAAGACTTTAAATGAGCCACAGCGGCCTTTCCCATCTGATGTTTCAGCCACTGGAAAAGCACATCATAGAAACACTAAAGTAGATAAAAGAGCACTTAAGAACTACACTTGGCATAAAGAAAGAAAATATTCTTCACAAAATCACAATGGCTCAAAGAACTTTACAGTCAATGATGTACATAGTTTGCAGGTTTCTCTATGAGACATTGAAACTACATGACAGTTTGTAACCTTTATGTGCAGAGAGTGAATCTGTATGGCTGCTGACCTTGCAATATTAGCAAGTTATGAGTAGTGATTTGGTAGTGGATGTATGAAATGGATTATAGAGTCATAGGACTGAGACAGATATTGATTATTATTAATGTGTGGAATCTTAAATTGTTCAGCTGAAGATTCCTTCCGTGAACTGCTATCAAACAGCTCTAAGAGTAAATATTAAACCTTTTATTCTTCTTTACCACCTTCCATGTCACAAGAGTCTTCTTGCCCATTATGCTGACAATCTATCCCAGTTGGTGAATGCCTGTAATGTGTCTTCGTTTAGCACAACAAAGTTAAGCATTATTCAGCATAGTGATCATATACAATAGTTTCTCTGGGCTTGATTGGAAGGATCCATGAAATCGTTCAATGGTAAAAGCATTGCATGTATATTTAAAGTGACCTCAGGGTGTCCAGAAACATTTTACAATCGTTGAAGATCTTTTAAATGTAATCATTGGAAAGGAAAGGAAACACTTCTGTTAATTTGTGCACAGCTGGCTCCCACAATCAGCAATGGCACATGTAACCATTTTACACAAACTCAGTTGGTTGGGAGCTTGAATCTCAGTCTGTCAGGGTGTACATTCGATTTGCTTTTCCAAGAAGGGAGAATCACGCAGCAGTGTGATTTATTTCACCATTGGTGTACACTATAAGATGACACTGTCAGAATTTTTTAGCTTTGGCACTGTTTATACTGGGCAAAAAAAGGTGCAGAATTGGTTCTAGGGTGAAAGGGTGAGAAATAGCCTATTCAACCCATAAAACTGTTTCTGCCTCCTGATTAGACAATGATTAATCTATACTTCAGCCCTATACACCTTTGTTTATTTTTCCCTTTCCCCTTATCCCTAACAAAAGAAAACATACATCTGTCTTCAGCTAGTGGGCAGGGAAATGTGATATTGTGTGTGACAGACAGGTCCAGTGAATGATGTTTGATGGCTATTTTTGATACAGAAACAACAGATAATATTACTGCACAATGTTACTGCAGAATATTGCTTTTGGAAGGAGGTTGTGTGTTTAAAGTACGTTTTTGAAATTTTTTTTGGAATATAAAAGCATTCTATATCTGAAAGGTAGAAGGAGGGAAACTTTCCAAATTTGATTTATAAAATGATACTTTTAGCTGATATAATTTTTAAAAATAGCATTGGAAAACTGTTTTCTCTAATTCATAATACAGTACTTAATGTAAATGTCAAGTGGAGCAAAGTCTTAATAAGCTAATAGGATCCTGCGTATTTTGTATAAAAACTGGATATATAATCAAGTTTTGAAAAAGCATTCAATACGCTAGATGAAAGTTACATTGTGGAATGACTCCACAAAGAGCGATATT
Organism: Rhincodon typus; assembly: GCF_021869965.1. Classification (NCBI taxonomy): domain Eukaryota; kingdom Metazoa; phylum Chordata; class Chondrichthyes; order Orectolobiformes; family Rhincodontidae; genus Rhincodon; species Rhincodon typus. Next base: position 1,642 of record NW_025977273.1, on the reverse strand, counting down.
CCATCATCATGTTACCTGTTATTTACACATGCACAGTATGTGGACTCTGACCAGCTAGATCTGAGCCAGTCCCTTGAGTGAGGAGAATACCTGATACTCCTGTTTATATCTGTCAGCCAGGACTCTCTGATTGATGCAGGTTAACTGCTCCAATCAGGGAACACATACTCAATGAGATCCACATTGTTCCAATCACTACACCTTGTTATTAAAAAGATGCTTTATTCAAAATAAAAATCCAATGTTACAATGTGAATATTTATCCTGAGACTATGTGAAAGGCATCAAAGTTTTATTGATATGTAATACGTAATTTCTCACTATGCTGCTAGGAGGGATATTTTGGGAAAGCAGTCCTGTTCATGTTTGCTTGGCGTCCCTTATCATTTACTGAGGTATCCACAGTGAGGCATACATACTTATTGAAATCATTGGATGATTGCCATGGAATACAAGATGTTATTGTAACAATTGTTACGAAGTTGGGTAGAGTATTCTTGAATTGGAAGGAAGAAAGCTAGAATTTTTAGTAAAAATGATCACACAGAAAAAGAGTACCATGGTCCCTTTAAGACCTTGTGTTTTGTTTGTGCTTGGAAGTTTATAATTGTAGGTGCACGGAGAGTATGTGAATGGAAACATTTTCTATGGGACAGCCATGCAGCATTTTTTCCAAGACAACAAGTTTGAGAATTGCCAATTAATTTAAATGAAGCAGCCAAATACAGAAAGCCAATTGAATTTAAATCTGATGGTGTTGACAGCCTGAAACTAATCATATTGTAAGAATTTGATTATGCCATTATGGGTACATAAGACGAGGGCATTTGGAAAATCGAGGAGACTCATCCACCACCTGCCAGAATTAACACCATTCAGCTCTTAGAGAAAGCCCATTTAATTATTCAAAGGTACCATAGTATTTTAGCTCAACGCCCTCATTGAAGAAATTATAGGGATACAACATCTCTGACAGCAGAATTAGCGGAAGAAAGGCGATTGTGAAGAGAGCAGAGATGACAGAATATTCCAGACAGTCTGTGTGAACTTGGAAATTGCCATAACAAAAACAAAGTTGCTGGAAAAGCTCAGTAGGTCTGGCAGCTTCTGTGGAGGAGAAAACAGAGTTAACGTTTCGAGTCTGGTGACACTTCCTCAGAACTGATGGTGGCTGGGAAAACGTCAGTTTATATGCAGAAAATAGGGAGGTGGGTGGAGTAGGGAGTAAACGATAAGATAGAGCCCAAAGAGAGAGAAAGACAGTTGGACAGACAGAGGAGTTGCTAACGATCAGGCTGGGAGGGTGAATAGTTGTTAATGGGGACTGTTAGTGACTAACAACAGGAGGTGTGTAGTGGCAGGCGATGTGGTAACAAGGCCTGGTGTATGGGGTGGGGGGCTGAGACATGGGAGAGTTTAGGCCCTAAAATTATTGAACTCAATATTGAGTCTGGAGGGCTGTAGGGTCCCCAAGTGGAAAATGAGGTGCCATTCCTCCAGCTTGCACTGGGCTTCACTGGAAGCAAGCCGGAGACAGCGATGCTGGGCAGAGAGCAGGGTGGTCCATTGAAGTGGCAGGCAACAGGTAGTTGAGGGTCTTTTTTGTGAGCAGAACATAGATGTTCTGCGAAGCGGTCGCCAA
>NW_025977272.1:0-7041 GCF_021869965.1 Rhincodon typus | reverse complement strand
CACATACACACACACACACACAAACACACACACAGACACACACACATGCACACACAGACACACACACATTCACACACACACAGACACATACGCACGCACACAGACACACACAAACACACAAGCACACATACACAGACACACAAACACACACACAAACACACACACACACAGACACACACACACTTTCGCACAAACAGACACGCACACAAACACATACACACACACACACACAGACACACACACATACACACGCGCACACATACAGACACACACACAGTCACACACACACACATACATACACACACACAGACATACACAGACACACACACACGTATACACACACACACATACACACACACACCTCCACGTCCACACCTACACACACACACACATACACGCACACACACATTCGTACACATACCCACACACACACCTCCACGTCCATACACACAGACACACACGCATAAGCGCACACACACACACGCACACTCACACACACGCATACACACACACACACCCACACACACTCACACACATCCACACACCCACACACACATAGACACACACTCACACACACACTCACACACTCAAAATGACCTGGCAGAAAGATAGTTTAATGATAAGACCATGATCTATGGTAATTCATAACAGCCCCAGAATTGAGGTGAGGAATTTCTTTCCAATGCAATGATCTGGAATGCAATGCATGATAAAGTGGTAACTTTCAAAGGGAAGTTAAGTGAATACTTACAGGGGAATTGCACTGTAAGGAAAGAGCAGTGATGTGGAGGTGCTGGTGTTGGGCTGGGGTGGACAAAGTCGGAAGTCACACGACACCAGGTTATAGCCCAACAGGTTTATTTAAAATCACAAGCTTTCAGAGCGCTGCTCCTTCGTCAGGTGAAGAGCAAGGCGATGGGACTGATTGAACAACATTTTCAGGGAGCTAGCAGTTGGCATGATATGCTGAATGGACTCTATCTGTACCATAGGATCCTACTTATCCTCCAGTCCTGAACTGGCATGTAAAAGAGACTTCAGGAGTGATGTAAAACTGAATTTCCATTTTCTCCCACTCATTTAACAAGGTCATAATGACCAAACACGATCCTGTTTGAAACTGAAAGAGCAAGTGTAACTCTCAATGTAGATTGGACAGGGAGAATTGGACAAGGAGATATTGCTAATGAGGACTAAATTTAGAACTGATGTCAAGAGATTCTTGTCTGCACTGACTAAAGAACATGTAAAACCAGGAACAGCAGTGGTGGAGAAACCTTAGAATCTTTTAATACAACGAAGAATGGTGGAGGCTGGAGATCTGAAACAACAGACTGAAATCACTGGAGAAACTCAGCAGGTCTTGCAGCACCTGTGGGAAGAAAGTAGAGGTAATGTTTCAAGTCCATGAGAGAGAGAGAGAGATGTGAAGGGATGAAGGGATCCCCACACTCCAGGCCGTGTTATCACATGGTCTGTTGTTACACAAGACCCATTTTTAGCCACTAGCGGTCCCCATTAACAACTATTCACCCTCCTAGCCAGATCATTATCAACTCCTTTGTCTGTCCAACTGTTCTCCTCTCTCTGTTTAGGCACTATCCCCACCTACTATTTACTCCTTACCCTCTCAAGCCACCCAATCTTCTGCATAAAAACCAACATCTTCCTAGCTTCCATCAGTTCAGGGGAAGGGTCACTGGACCCGAAACGTTAACTCTGATTTCTCTCCACAGTTGCTGCCAGACCTGCTGAGCTTTTCCAGCAACTTCTGTTTTTGTTTGTGTGTGTGGGAGATGTTAACGGGGGTTGGTAAACCAGGAGATCAAGGCTGCTTGGGGATCCTGCAGCATCTAGGACTCAACATCAAGTTCAAAACGTTTCAGCCTGATTCCATCCTTCCATTTTTTTTACCCATCCCCACACCGAATCCTGTTTTGACATGTGTTGCTTTTAGTACAATCGCCCATTCCCATGGACTCCTAGGACCATTAATCACATTATACGGCTCGCATTCAGTACAGCTCACCCATTTTCTCCTAATCTTCACTCTTACGATCACTTATTCAGCCTTTCTTCTATACTGGCCAGCTCTCCATAATCCCCTTGTTTACATACCCCTCTCATTTCTCCCTCTCTGGGCTCCATCTCCACATATCCACTCATCTCCCCACTCCCCCACCTTCAGATTTGGCTTCAGCATAAATACGAGATAACACAGTGTGGAGCTGGAGGAACACAGCAGGCCAAGCAACATCAGAGGAGCAGGAAAGCTGACGTTTCAGATCGGGACCCTTCTGGCCTGCTGTGTTCCTCCAGCTCCACACTGTGTTATCTCAGACTCCAGCATCGGCAGTTCTTATTATCTCTTCAGCATAAATACCACTTTTTCCTACCTCTTAATAATTCCAAACTCAAAACGTTATCTCTGCCTTCTTCCCCCAGAAACTGCCAGACTCTGCTGAGTCTCTCCAGCAGTTTCTGGTTTTGGTCCTTTGTATCTTTTATTTGGAGGCTGACTTAGGAGTTTTTCTCTGTGAGAGATGGGAGATGGCGTGAATACCTTCCTTTCAGTTCACAGAACACTTTATAAACAGACCGTTTATGTTCTAGCTGAACCTGAATCTTGTCTGCTGCAAACTCACAAACATTTGGTTAACTATGGGTCCCGTTCAATTGATTTTTCTTGATCCTGTCTGACATGGTGAAAACACTGATGGTAATTCATGGTCTGGTGCATTCATCCCTTGAATCATGCTAGCTGACCTTTCATTTCGGATTCCCTACAGTAATCTGTTCTTGTTACGCTGTACTCGTTAATTTCTGCACATGTAAAGGTAACATCATGCAAAGCATTAGGACTGCTCTGCTAGAACTTGTCTCTCTGGATAAGTATTACACTCCGGAAGTTCCAGACTTTCAAAAGGTGCTAATTCAATTCAAATCTTCATTGAGTAGTATATTGGGCTGAAACCTTTCTCTGGGTTAGATGCGTGGTTATTTGCAATACATCTAATGTCTAGTTCACCTTGGCCAAGTGCATCTCACCCATTACTCTGTCTGAGGGCACAGGGACAATAAGAAACTCTTAACTGTTAACTGCAGCTGTTAATCATAGACTCCCTACAGTGCTGAAGGAGGCCATTTGGCCCATAAAGTTGACACTGAGCCTTGGAAGACTTTATCCCCATGATTCTGCATTTAGGGGGGAGGCAATGGCCTAATGGTATTATCACTGAACTGTTAACACAGAGACCCCAGGTAATGTCCAGGGGACCTCAGGTCAAATCCCGCCACGGCAGATGGTGGGATTTAAATTCAATAAAATATCTGGAATTAAGAGTCTACTGATGGCCATGAATTGATTGTTGTAAAAAACCCATCTGGTTCACTAATGCCCTTTAGGGAAGGAAACTGCCATCCTTACCTAGTCTGGCCTACATGTGACTCCAGACCCGCAGCAATATGGTTGATTCTTAACTGCCCTCTGGGCAATAAATGCTGCCTAGCCAATGATGTTCTCATCCCGTGAATGAATAAAAAAAGAAAAATCCCATGGCTAATCCACACATCCCTGAACACTATGAGCAATTTACCATAGCCAATCCACCCTTGGACTGTGGGAGGAAACCAGAGCACCCAAAAGAAACCCACGCAGACACGGGGAGAACATGCAAACTCCACACAGACAGTCACCTGAGGGTGGAATCAAACCTGAGTCCCTGGCAACGTGAGGCAGCAGTGCTAACCACTGAGTCACCGTGCCACCCCTCAATGGCATGTGAATTATATTGCTAAGATACTGGGGAAGGACACTGTTCTATTAATCACTTAGAGCACCTATAAAGAGAGACTGCTGGGACACTGGGTTAGTAGAACAGAGGCAGACAAATGCAACGCTGCATTCTGTGAAGAAATCCACTGTCAGGAAAGGGATTTGTGGTTTTTGCGATAGAGTCATCCTCTGTCTTGGGATCAATTTCTCGGAAACCACCCATACACAGGCTTCAGTAGGTACAGTGGGCAAGGGTGACTTGTAATAATGGGGAGCATGTCCTGGTGAAGACCAGGTCTCATTACAAACAGAGAGATGAGGTGAAGGCAACCAATAGGCATCCTACAACAGTTCCCCAGCCTCTGTGTCACCTATAACTCATTCGGTTGCACTGTCACCTCCAGGTTCCTGTGATGCCACGTTACAGGAAGAATATGGAGGCTCTGGACAGGATGCCGAAGAGGTTGCATCTGCAGTTCCTACTATCTCTGCAGAAGAGGTTTACCAGGATGCTGCCTGGATTAGAGGGTATGAGCTATAAGGAGAGGCCAGAAAAACTCAGGTTATTTTCTCTGGAGGAGCGGACACTCAGGGGAGAGTTGGTAGAAGTCTGTAAAATTATGAGATGCATAGACAGTGCTAACAGTCAGAATCTTTTTCCCAGAGTTGAAATGCCCAATACTAGAGGGGCATGCATTTAAGGTGAGAGGGGGATAGTTCAAAGGAAATGTGAGAGGCAGGTTTTTTTATACAGAGAGTGGTGGGTGTATGGAACATGCTGCCAGGGGTGGTGGTGGATGCAGATACAATAGGGGCGTTTCAGGGTCTTTTAGATAAGCATATGGATATGCAAGGAATGGAGGGATATGGACGATGGGAGGGCAGAAAGGGTTAGTTCAATTTGGCGCAATGTTTGGCACAACATCGTAGGCCAAAGGGCCCATTCCTGTGCCATACTGTGCCTGATAGAGGCCATTAAACATATGCAGGGCCATTAGTTTCATCCATAGTGTCTCTGTGGTTAATAACAGAGTCAGAATGATCCCAGTTGACCTTATGGAACAGCGTTAGAGTAATGCAGAGCTGATAGCTTTATATGTGCCCTCAAATGAGGGTCATGCAGATGAAGACCTGTAGACCTTGGTGAGTCACACACTCTGCTCTCCTTTCTGCCCAGTGAAGGGAGCGAAGTGATGAGCAGAATGCATTCGAAACATTTTCTCAAAGTGCTTGAAGCAGAAAGCTGACAAAATCCCTGAGGAAATTCCAAGCAATACATTTTTAAAGCTCTGCATTCATGAAACAGAAGCCAATTATTTGTTCCTTGTGACAAAAGGAAATTGGAACATCCTCAGTTCCATCGTCAGCACTAGATCAGTTTAGGATATCCAGTTGGCATGAATGAATTGGACTGAAGGGTCTGTCTCCATACGACTCTACAGGGACATGTGGCCCCAAAACAGCAACCTTACCTCTATGGAGGAATGGGTTGCTTTAATCAGATTTAACCTCCACCTTACGGCATTCCAGCTTGCAGAGTGGGAAGATTTCCTGTGAGACTAGAGGTCACTCCCTGTTTGTTCAGGAGTGAAAAAGGGTAATGACTTTTAATGGATGACAAACTGTTAAATGATGGTGGGAAACAACAGTGTGCACTGTAAAAAAAAAAAATTCAATAAGGGGTAGCCCATGGGCATTACACAGAAGTTTCTTAAAGTTCAGAATGAATATAAAACAGCTGCAGGAAAAGCACTATTCACATTAATAGCAGCTGCAAAAAACATTGCTGACCCCTGTGCCACATGAATCAGATGTTTCATCTATTTTTAATTCCACCAGGCGGGAAAATCCTTTTGGGAAACAATTGATTCTGCGACAGGAAAAATCCATTTGGGACCTCGACCGCTGCAGCTTGTTTGAGGCTGCAGGGTGTTTGGACCTGAGGGCCATACCCTACAATCTTTGCAACTAAATCAAGCCACTAGCTCGCTTCCTCCTCTCCTGATTTCATTCGACTTTTTATAGCCTCCAGGGTTGGAATGATGGCAGGTCCGACACACTGGACTCAGGTCACAACAGCAATGGGATCGTCGTGGCCAAACTCTCCAGAAATGGTTAGGAGTCAAAGCTGATGGGAGCACTGCAGCAAGTAGCCCCAGGAAATTCAGGCATAAACAAAATCTTTGAACCTTTCAGTTTATGAGAAATAAAGATAAAGAAGGAGAAAAGGTTGCCCAGATCAAATGGAAGGTTTGCAGGTGTGAAAACTTATGCTGTAATCTCCAAGACCAAAGTTGGCGATGCCCATTCTAAAATACCATTGCAATGCCCCCAGCCTAGGCATTTGTCCATCATTAGGGCAGCATAATGGTTAGCACTGGTGCCTCACAGCGCCAGGGGCCTGGGTTTTAGTCCAGCCTTGGGTGACTGTCTGTGTGGAGTTTTTACATTCTTCCCTCATCTTTGTTGGTTTCCTCCCACAGCCCAAAGATGTAAAGGTTAGGGTGAGTTGGCCATGCTAAATTACCCATAGTGTCCAGGGATGTGCAGGTCAGGTGGGTTAGCCATGGGAGATGCAGGGTTACAGGGATAGGGGAGGTGGTCTGAGTGGGCTGCTCGTTGGAGGGTCGGTGTGGACTCAATGGGCCTGCTTCCACACTGTAGGGATTCTATGACTTGCTGAAGTTTTAGCTTTGTCTTGTGAAGAAACAGAGTTTCACTCCAACCCTAACAGAGCTTCCACAAGCTGGGAGCTCCAGCGTTAGGGTTCTGATCCTTCAGTGACATTGACTCATTTCACTCCTGATGCCCTGCAGTTTGAGTGACGAGTTCTGGAATTTTGAAGTGCTTTGAAAACCGACTGTACTGTTTTCTGGTTCTCAGGTGTTCAAAATGATCAGAATGCAGATTGCAAATGGGCCGAATGGCTATCTCTGACCACTAAGCTTCAAACATCAGCCTCAGTTACTAACTTTGGCAGGGAATTTCACAGTCTTATCACTCAATATCTTAAATAAAGCTATCCATTCAAAACCTCTTCCCTTTACAGCTATAATCCCTTTCTTTAAATCCTTTAATGGCAGAAAATGTCTATGTCTGTTAACCTTGCCTATTGTTTCATAAGAACAAACCTTTCTGCCAAATCAATAACTTGTACTTTCGTACCGCTTATAATATTGGAGAATAGTCAGAGAGGACTTGTCTCGGAGGTGGAATAGGTGATGGTAGTATGTTATGGACCAGATCAGACCCCCTCAAAATAGACC
>NW_025977271.1:0-7041 GCF_021869965.1 Rhincodon typus | reverse complement strand
AGGTGGTTGCCCGATATGGAGACAGAGAGGTCCAGGAAGGGGAGAGAGGTGTTAGAGATGGTCCAGGTAAACTTAAGGTTGGGGTGGAAGGTGTTAGTGAAGTGTATGAACTGTTCGAGCTCCTCGTGGGAGCACGAGGCGGCGCCGATACAGTCATCAATGTAACGGAGGAAGAGGTGGGGTTTAGGGCCGGTGTAGGTACGGAAGAGGGATTGTTCCACGTAACCTACAAAGAGGCAGGCGTAGCTTGGGCCCATGCGGGTACCCATGGCTACCCCCTTTGTCTGTAGGAAGTGGGAGGAATTGAAAGAGAAGTTGTTGAGTGTGAGGACGAGTTCGGCTAAGCGGATGAGGGTGTCAGTGGAGGGGGACTGGTCGGGCCTGCGGGACAGGAAGAAGCGGAGGGCCTTAAGGCCATCTGCATGGGGAATGCAGGTGTAGAGGGACTGGACGTCCATGGTAAAGATGAGGTGTTGGGGACCGGGGAATTGGAAGTTCTGGAGGAGGTGGAGGGCGTGGGTGGTGTCACGGACATAGGTAGGGAGTTCCTGGACCAAGGGGGAGAAAATGGAGTCGAGATAGTTGGAGATCAGTTCGGTGGGGCAGGAGCAGGCGGAGACAATGGGTCGACCAGGGCATTCAGGTTTGTGGATTTTGGGAAGGAGATAGAAGCGGGCAGTGCGAGGTTGGGGAACGATGAGGTTGGAGGCCGTGGGTGGGAGGTCACCTGAGGTGATGAGGTTGTGGATGGTTTGGGAGATGATGGTTTGGTGCTCAGGGGTGGGGTCTTGATCAAGGGGGCGGTAGGAGGAGGTGTCGGAGAGTTGGCGTCCGGCCTCGGCGATGTAGAGGTCAGTGCGCCATACTACAACTGCACCTCCCTTGTCCGCAGGTTTTATGGTGAGGTGTCTCAGCCTCCAGCCACTGCTTGGATGACCTCTTTCTGAGCTAGCTAATTGTGCTCTGAGACAAGCTTTCCTTGTACACCTTTTTCCACACAGATAAGCAGTGCATTCAAACTTTGACACTCTAGTTTCCAACAAAGGATCAGTTTGACCACTGGCATGGTGACAAACATGGCATGTTTTCCACAGCTGGCTTTATTAATTCATTCATTAGGATTTGGTTTTCCCTGGAAAAATGCTTATTTCTTGCTTTTAACAAAGATTGACTTCAGAATTAGCTTGTTCACTCAGTTACCACCTTTATGTCTTTTGATAAAGGTACTTGCATGGCACAATCCTGTGATCAAAGATGATAAATAATCCACATTACCACATCTAGTTCACTCTGTTTTAAAACCAAAATTCCAGCCTTTCAGAGTTACTGTGACTGTTCAGTCGACTACTGCTGAGTTACAGCACTTCATTTTAACATATGCATTCTTCAGCAAAATACAGAAATACATTAAAGTAGTAACCTTTCTAATCATCAGGCTTCATATATTTTCTTCTGATTACATTTCATTTCATCTAACCCAACAAATTTCAAGCTAATATATATACTCCCTTCAAGGCCAGTGTGGATATTTAACTACATGTGAAACAGCACCTGTAAGTCCAGGAAAATAAACATATTAATGTGGGATGCAAGCAAAATAGAAATAACTTGGGCAAATGGAGAGGGGTCAGAAGAGATTTACTAGGATGTTGCCGGGTATGGAAGGTTTAAGTTATAACAAAAGGCTGGATAGGCTGGGACTTCTTTCACTGTAGCGTAGGGGGTTGAGAGGTGACCTGATAGAAGTTTATAAAATAATGAGAGATATAGGTAGTTAATGATAATTGTCTTTTCCCTAGGAGAGGGGATTTCAAGATTAGGGGGAACATTTTTAAGGTGAGAGGAGACAGGTTTAAAAAAGACGTGGCAAATTTTTTACACTGTGGGTGGTTCGCGTGTGGAATCAACTTCCTGAGGAAGTGGTGGTTGTGGGTACAATTACAGTGTTTAAAAGACATTTGGATGGATATATGAATAGGAAAGATTTGTAGGGATATGGGCCAGGAGCAGGCTAGTGGGACTAGTTTAGTTTGGGATTATGTTCAGCATGACTGGTTGGACCAAAGGGCCTGTTTCTGTGCTGTATGACTCTGTGACTCTAATGAGTCTTCTAAATATTCCACTTTTAAGTTTTAAGATATGCTTTGAAGTTAGGTGGCAACTGCCATCTTTGCAAGATGTCGGTGTGAGAGTAACAGCAGGAGTATGATCGTTCGGTTTAGGTTGTTTTATTCTTTCTCGGGATATAGATGTTACTGGGTGAGCCAGCATTATTGTCTACCCCTTAAATGCACTTGGTGAGGTGTGTCAGAACAATGCAGTCTGTGTTGAGTAGATACACCCAGAGTGTTGTGAGGAAGGGAGTTCCAGGATTTTGGCCCACCAGCACTGAAGGACCAGTGATATAGATCCTTGTCAGGATAGTTTGTGGCTTGGAGGACAACTTGCAGTTGGTGGCATTCCCTTGCATTTACTGCCGTTGTCCTTCTAGATGGTAGAAAGGGGTTGCGGGTTTGAATTTGAAGGAGCTTTGGTGAATTGCTGCACTACATCTTGTAGATGCTATGCACTGTTACCACTGTGCGTCAGCAGTGGAAGGAATGAATATTTAAATGGCGAATGGAATCCAATCGAGCAGGCTGCTTTATCTTGGATGTTGTTAAGCTTAGTGAGTGTCACTGGAACTTCACCCATTCAGGCATGAGAAGCATAGACCATCACACTCCTGATAGGTGCTTTGTAGATGAATGACAAGCTTTGAAGGGTCAGGGGATAAGTTATTTGTCGTAGAATTCCTAACCTCTGACTTGTTTGTCTAGGCACAGTTCTATATAACTTCTACTGCTAAGGTTCTTGTCAAGGGTAGTCCCGAAGATATTGATGCCAATTAAGTGAGGTGACACAGGGTACAGGGAGGTTGGTGTGGAACATAAACACTGGCATGAACCTGTTGCCTGAATGACCTGTTTCTGTGCTGAAGATCCCACATAATCCTGTGGAGCTATATCATTATTTCCTGGAAACAGAACTGAATGTAAAGTTTTAAACTGAAGTGGATTGAATAGAGTTCACGATAATTAGCTGATTTTAAAATGGACACAATTGTGAAGCACTTCAGAGTAGTATATCTCCACTCCCCTGCAATTATGGATTAAATACAACTGTTCTTGAGAGAGTGTGCAGATTTGTAACTGAAGTACGTAGACTAAAAAGCTGACAGATTTGCCAAATGAACATGTTTAACAATCTTCCCATAAATTCACTGCAGGAGATTATGTTTCCCATTTGTTCTCTAGGCAATTATTTTGTCACCAATTTGGACTGACAAGGGCCAAGCTTTGCAATTCAATTGACATTAATGTGCCAGGAGTAACCTGTGAGCTACTGTCACTGCTAAATATCACCAGTCACATAATGCTGGTGTAGAAATCGGTCTGCATTGCACCACTTTCTCAGGTATGTAATTATCCACTTCAAGATTTTTGAACAAGTTTCAAAATCAGTTGAAATATGCAAGCAAGCTAATATGAAGGTTAAATAGCTTAATCTTTTTATATATATTAGAGAACTTCAATTAGGGCTAGGTTGTTCAAAGTGTTGTATAAAGGAGAGTGGAAATCTGGATCTCTCTTGCTCTTGCTCTCCCACTCTTGAGGCTGGGGGAATGAACTGAAAATTTCCAAAATCAGTGATTTTTTTTTGTTCTGAAGAACATTATTAAGAGTTATGGAACAAAAGTGGTTCAAAAGTACAGATCAGGGGAGGCGATGGCCGAGTGGTATTATTACAAGACTATTAATCCAGAGACCCTGGTAATGTTCTGGGGACCTGGGTTCGACTCCTGCCATGGCAGATGGTGGAATTTGAATTCAATTTAAAAAAAAATCTGGAATTATGAGTCTAATGGTGGCCACAAGAAACCATTGTTGATTGTCAGGAAAAACCCATCTGGTTCACTAATGCCCTTTGGGGAAGAAAACTGCTTCCTCACCTGGTCTGGCCTACATATGACTTCAGACCCATAGCAATGTGGTTGGTTCTTAACTGCCCTCTGGGCAATTAGGGATGGGCAATAAATGCAGCCTAGCCAGTGACACCCTTATCACATGATTGATTGAAAAAAAAGGAATGATTGAATTAAGAAGCGGAACAGATTAAACGGCTTTGATTGCTCTATGAGGCAACCTATTTCTGAGGTCAGAATGAGAGAAAGACTAGCTCTGATTTTAAGTCGGGGTATGAGTTGGGAGGGATGGGACAAGTCAAAGGACATGTCAAAAGTGATACTCCCCTCAGAGTGTAATGCCAGAAATGTTTTAATACCAGATATCTTGTTTACATACCTGGATTACTGCCATTCCTTGGTTTCAGTCGTACCTATTTTACGTGGCCATTTCTCATGGTGTCTTCCACCTCAAACTTTACCTCTTAGAACAACAAGGGTAGCAGATGTATGCAAACACCACCACCATGTTCTTCTCCAAACCACATATCATCCTGACTTGGAAATATATTGATGTTCCTTTACTGTTGCTTCATCTAAATTCTGGAATTTCCTTCCTAACACCTCTGTAGGTGTATCGACATCACATTGACTACAGTAGTTCAAGAAGGCTGTTCACTGCCAGCTTGCCAAGGATCAAGAGTGACTGGCAATAAATGCTGGTCTTGCCAGTGTCTCCCATTTTCCCATGAAGGAATAAAGATAATCTCAGTGCATGCTCTTCTGTTACTGTTCAATTCCATTCCTGACGAAGTGTTGATGGGCTCTTTGCGTCAACCGAAGGGGACATGCAGGATTCTTAATTTAACATCTCATCCATGAGGCAATACATCAGACAGAAGGTGTTGTAGATTTTGTGGTTAAGTCTCATTGGTCGAACTTGAACACGTGACTTTTGAACATTGCAACAGGGAAGATAATCTCTACACCAAATTGACATGAAAAAAATCAAAATGTAAGAGCAAAGTGCAGGACGACAAATTGGGAGTGAATTGTTCCTCTTGAAGAGCTCAGACCTGGACATAAAGTTGCAACAATTACCTACTGGACCATAGGGCTGCTGTCTCATTAGAAGCAGTTGCTTTAACCTAAGTGGTCACCATGCCTTACGTAAGGGAGAAGTTGATAAGGAGACTCCTTCATGATAACCTCAGTTGGTGTGGGAATTGAACCCACCCTGTTGGTATCACTCTGCATCACAAACCAGCTGTCCAGCTAACTGAACAATCGACACCCAACCTGTACATCTGAGAGTGAGAGAATACTCACCTTCTGTTGTAATTTCAGTTATTACTAATGTACCGACGGTAGAAGCAAATTTTTGGATTGCAGAATGAAACAGGCAGTAATGAATCAATGCAATCAATGAATTAATAAGAACCATTACAAATTAATCAGGAATTAACAGGCAAATGACATTTCAAATACAAAGTAAATTTCACTTTAAATAGCTGATGCAGAAAAGATACACTTTACACACCTGTAAGCATTTGCATCATTGCCAGTGCAAACGTGGTACTGTGTAGCTACAGAGTTTCATTATAATTTGTTCCTTATTCACGCAGGATAGGTCAGTAGTCTTAGCTGACAAAAGCTCTCATCTCTGTGTTTCGTGGGTACAATTAGCATCAGCAAGGCTCATTTCCACTAACCCTCGCTCCTTTGGAATATGACAGCCCTGATGGTGCAACTGTATAAAACTTTTTAAGCAACCAACCAGTAACATATGAGTTCATGGTTTGGCCACTTCTGGAAAAACATCCAGCTCTTTAATGTCATTGGTGTTCTCACTACTTTGCAACTCACTACTTTGCAAAAAACATCTACAAACTTCACAGACTGTTTAAAGTTACACATTCCCTTATTGTCCTGTCAAAGGTTGTCACATGGGGTATTTGGCAAATTAGGACCAATATTACTTAAACTGGCAGAAAAAAAATCTTTGATTGCTGAATGCTGAGGATAGTTCAGTCTGCTGAATTTGATTGCGAAATGCTTTGAGCATGAAAAGAATGGGAGTTGCTGTTGCTCTGCTGTGTTCAGAATTTTTTTCTGAACACTTATCTCTTAGTATAGACGTATTGAGAGTCAAAAAATTCAGTCAATTTCGTTCGGCATGACCTTCTGACAAAGCCAAGCTGACTATCCCTGATCAAACCATGCCTCTCTGGGTGGAAATTAAGTTTCATCTTCAGAATTTTCTCCAGTAGTTTCCCTACCACTGAAATGAGACTATTTACTGTACCACCTTTCTTGAAAAGGCCAGAGAGGAATTTAAAAAATACTAGGTCAAAGCTCGTGTAATTTCCTCCCTCGTCTCCTACAGCAGCTTGGGAAGTAGCTCACCTGGACCTGGGGATTTGTCATTGTTTAATCCTGCCAAACTCCCCAATACTTCCACATGCCCTATGTCAAATTAGTCAAGAACTTTATAGTCCTGCTTCCAGAGTTGCACCTACATCTTCCTCCTTTGAAGTGAAGACAGATGGGAAGTATTCATTTAATGCCCTGGCAATGTCTTCCAGCTCCATGCACAGACTACCCCCTTGGTCTCTAATGGCCCCTACCGTTTCCCCTGGTTGTCTTCTTCACCTTGGTATACTTGCAGAATATCTTGGGATTTTTCCTAATCTAACCTGTCAGTGTTTCCTTATGACTCTCTTTGCTCACTTAATTTCTTTAACTTCCCCTCTGCACTTTCTCTACTCCACTAGGACCTCCGTTGATTTTATTTCCTTTATTCATAAACAGGAAGAGGGCGTTGCTGGCCAGGCAGCATTTATTGCCCAGAGGGCAGTTCAGAGTCAACCACATTGCTTTCGGTCTAGAGTCGCATGTAGGCCTGACCAGGTAAAGATGGCAGTTTCCTTCCCTAAAGGACATTAGTGAACCAGATGGGTTTTTCCAACAATTGGCAATGGATTCATGGTCAACATTAGATTCTTAATTCCAGGTATTGAATTCAATTTCCACTATCTACGGTGGCAGGATTCGAACCCAGGTCCCCAGAGTGTTAGAGATAGTAGGAACTGCAGAGG
>NW_025977270.1:0-7041 GCF_021869965.1 Rhincodon typus | reverse complement strand
TTGACCTGTCCGTCCTCCCTGGACTGACCTATCCCCTCCCTAACTCCCCACCTACACTCACCTTTACTGGCCCCATCCCCGCCTCTTCGACCTGTTTGTTTCCTCTCCACCTATCCTCTCCTCTATCCCTCTTCTATCCGCCTCCCACTCTCTCCCTATTTATTTCAAAACCCCCTTCCCCTCCCCCTTTTCTGATGAAGGGTCTAGGCCCGAAACGTCAGCCTCTCTGCTCCTATGATGCTGCTTGGCCTGCTGTGTTCATCCAGCCCTGCACCTTGTTGTCAATGGATTGTTCCTGTTTAGCAAGTTGTTGACCTCATTGAGATTGGGGGTTTCTAAAAATACTTTTTCCAAAAATATAGTTACTTAATTATTCATGTTAATGCAGTCATATTAATATCAATAGTAACAATAGATAAATATTATTCTAATTGTAGTTTAATTTTTGAGAAATGTGCTACATTTGTTCAATTCAGTACACAAGTGCTTGCTTTGTTTCTTTCTCTTATGTCCAGAAGTGTTTGTACATAGAACTGAACAGTTTTTCTCCCCATTACCAAATCATCATGACTTCTTTTTTGCTTTTAACTACTAACCACCACTAATAAATCACCGTGTAGCTAATTAAATATTTACATGCAAAGCCCACTATGGGCAATACAAACTGTCAGAAGGTAAGGGGGAGGGAGGGCAGAGGACAGCGGTTAAATCATAGTAGAGTTGGATGGGGAGATAAACACACTCTATCCCCTGCAGCGCCCATCTCTAAAAGGATTAAGACTATTGGCAGACACCGCGTTCCCCCTCTCCAAAGACACCCAGGCATGAATGTCACCACAGAAGAGGGGCAGGCAGTGAGCAGAAATGATCCCCTCCACAGTCTAATGCCTGGACTTGTTAATAAGCAATTTGGCCAGGCCCAGGAGTAGACCCATGAGGAGGTCCTCTGACTTGCCGACATCACTTTGCATCAGATGCTCAAAAATCAGGAGTGTGGGGTTGAAGTGCAACCAAAATTTTTTTTAAGTTTACTAAAAAAGAAATCCAACCGACCACAATCAATATTAACATGATCCATGGACTCATGGTGTCACAAAATAATTACTTGGGCTGGCAGCCCATAATCACCACAATTATGGTTGAATGGGACTGCTGCATGCAAAACCCTCCACCCCGTGTCTCCAATGGAAAATGGGAGACTCCAGCATAGAGACCCCTCCACCAGGAATCCCCACTGCCTGGCAGTAAAACAAGCATGCCAAGGCATGTCCGAGTGCCAGATGTAAGAGTCAAGGCAAATGTTGTGCAGTAGCAGCCTCTGAAAATTAAATCTGCTTTTGAGGCAGAAGGACACAGAAGGCATTCCCAAATGGCAGCTCAGGTTGTGGGGTGTGGATTTCTTGAAGAAGGCTCAGGATCCTAAGGCCAATGTGAAATTCTGTCCAAGCAGGGGTACATATAGACAGGATTCCACCACATACCTGAGCATCCTCCAATTGGTGCGCAATGGCAGGCTTGAGCACCACCGTTTTCAGGCATCAGCCATGAGCTGAACATCTATCTTTATTCTTGCTTCATTAATATTATGCCAATTTCCTGGTTTCTTCTGATTGGCTCCTGTATCTTTGGTGCTATTGACCAAGGTCCTCAATAATTGCAGTTTCTGCTAATCTCCCACTGAGTTTATGGTGAGTGACAAGGAAATACCTAGGTATTAGTTTTTCTCACTGTCTGCTGCACAATTGTAATATTCAGTAGTGCAGTGCAAATCCCTTGCTTTGTGTTGATCCAAAACTTAAAAGAAGTCTAGATGAAGCATATTAGTAGAACACTTAGAGTTGCTCCCAGTGTTGATATCTAACACTAATATCATATACCCATTCTATACAGAGCAAATCTCCCCCTACTCTGGTCTAATGGTATCCCTCAGGCTCAAGCCATGAAACCCCTGACATTCAGATAAACATTTTCCATCTCCCACTCCAACCAATTAACAATGCCTTTCAATCAAATTTCCAATTATTCTTTTCTTCATAGATGCTGCTAGACTTGCTAAGCTTTTCCAGCAACTTCAGTTTTTGAATCAAACATGTGCCTTCCATCTAGATAATACCCTATTGCCAGTATATCGTCAAGACTTTCCTCCACCTAGTAATGACATTAAGACAATACAACATTTCATTTTGCATTGTGTAATTTCCAATGTCCTTTTGTTAAGCACCTTGATGTTTTAATTTTTTTATGCAGTAAACAAAATAACCCATCACAGTGAATTATTCCATGTGAAGGTGCAAACATCTGTTAAACTGACCCTGGGAGCTTTTAACTGGCCTTAATGTATACTTCCTAGGATTTCCCTAATAATATCTAGGCTTCTCATGATAAATCTATCGCTTACTAAGAATTACCAACAGTGCAAAAGGTCAGAGAGACCGGGTTGTGTTTTTCTAATTCTTGACATAGCTATATAACCAATGAATAACAAGTTGTGATTAAAGTCAGCAAGACATATTTTGACAGTTGCCCCTTTACCATCATAAATGTAGGAGAGACTAATTTAATAACAATTATTATTTTGTCAGCAGAGTTCAGACATCAATAAGGAAGTCTAGTAATTTGTTCAACTTCACAATTGGTTTGATTTTCAATTATGTCCTGTAGTAAGTCTTTGAAAAGATCAACTTTACACCTGTACTTGTTGCACACCTACTATTGAGAATGATCTGAACAAAGAAGCTTGCCTTTGACTGCTTTGTAAATATTTGTGATGTGTGTTTTATCAGATGGGGATTAGCAAATGGCTGTCCTGATGTCTTGGTTAACTTGCTGAGTCATACAAACTAGATAGGTTTGATCATTTGCTTCAAACTGAACGAGGTCATCTCAGTCCCTGACTAAGAAAGGATGTTACCAGGAAAAAAAAATTGGCCAATAGCTTTGGTGCTGTTTGTTGTTAAGCAAGTTCTATTGGAGTGTGAGGACAGTCAGGATAACTCCCTGCAGCCACACCTAGTGCTAGTTGGGGCTCAAACGTCTCAAGTGGCCACTTGTTCAAACTCTACTGGAATGAGACAACGCAGAATTGTGCCCAGCAAGAAGGAAATACCTTTATGAAAGAAACTTGAGTATAGGAGGACAGGAAAAAGAAGGGATTTGAGTTAATATTTTCAAATTTGAAGTCAGGAACTTTAAAAAAAAAATTCTCCTTCAACTAAATGACAGTGTTTATTCAACAACTGCAACATGAAAGAATAACTGGTAAATTTACCAAATCATTAAATAATATAGCCAGCCCTCCATCCCACCACAACCATCGCAGAAAACAAAAACTGGTCAGAGAATGTTGTAGAGATGGATATGGAAGGATGCATTTATTCAGCAGTACCTGGGCATAAATCAGCCTTTGATTGTCAAGTTGCATTTGCCCTGATCATGTACTACTACTGTTAGACTATCTTGGGAAGGATATTACATCAGCACACATAGTTACAGCTAATATAAGCTCATTGGTTTCATTTGGTCTTGGCCATTAGAGAGGCTTTGTAAATAATTGTGGTGAACAGGCTCCTCTGAGGCTAATATAGGGGCAAGTACTGAACCAGATGAAATACAATCCATACAGTTCAAATTGAGGCCATTCCACCGATCAAGTCTGCACCAACCTTCAGAAGAGCATCTCATCCTATCCCTCATAACCCACATTTACCACAGCCAAGCCATCTAGCCTGCATACCCCTGAACACCACAGGACAATTTAGCATGGCAAATCCACCTAACCCATACATCTTTGGACTGAAGGAGGAAGCCAGAGCACCCAAGGAAACCCATACATGCAGGAAAACTTACAGACTCCACACAGATACTCACCTAGGGCTGGAATCAAACCCAAGTCTTTGGCATTGTGATGCAACAGTGCTCACCACTGAGCCACCATGCTGCCCTGAATTGTTGCATTTAGTAATTCGCCTTCATGTCATTAGTTTCACAAGGCAAGTTAGACCCTTACTTGGTACTTATTTTTCATTTCTTACTTTAAAATAGTTTAACCTTTTCAAATTTGTTTCCTGTAAAAAATATGCTATTTATTCTCTCCTCTCATAATAAGGATATGAAGAAACTTGCAAAAGCATTTTTCAACTGTTGGAATATTCTCAACAGGCTTTGATTGCCCACATCAGAAGTTTGAGAAGTCTCCCTGAATGAGATTACTTTTGGTAAGGTTTAATATGAGCATGCATGCGGTTGCATTCATGTCATAAGCAATAGAATATTTTAATATCCACTTGTATGTAAGCCATCTTAATATGAAATTGTTCAGCGTCATGGAATGAATTCTTACATATTGCAAATGCAGAGTTTTCCTTCTAAATTCCTGCAAGCTCTGACTTAGAATGCATTATCAGATTTATGGAGTCTAAGGACTGCATTGTATGTGTCCCTGCTTGATCTGGTTGTGGGAAATAAATTATTCAGGTGTGCAGCCCATCGTCTTCTCACCTAGCCCCCGAGCTTGCCTGCATAATATTCTAGCTGGGTGGGAACTGAAATTGGCAGCCCACCTGTCATGTTTAAATAAAAATTAAGGGTCATTTAGGCTCGTTAATAAGTCTATTAACCTGAATATTATATTGCCTAAGCAACGATAAAGGTAGTATGGGTAGTCAGTGGCAAGGTTGGTTTGCATTGATTATTTATAAAAAAAGATGGAAGGGATAGAGAACAAAAGAGAAGTACAGCACAGGAACAGGCCCTTCGGTCCTCCAAGTCTGTGCCAATCATCATACTCCAACTAAAATAAAAAAAACTTCTGCCCTTATTCGGTCTGTATCCCTCTGTTCCCTCCCTATTCATGTAACCATCCAGATGCCTCTTAAACGTCGCCAATGTGCCTGCTTCCACCACGTCTTCTAGCATTGCGTTCCAGGCTCCTACCACTCTCTGCGTGAAAAAGGTCCCTCGCTCATCTCCGTTAAACTTTCCTCCTCTCACCTTGAACCTGTGTCCCCTTGTAATTGAAACTTCAACCCTGGGAAAAAGCTCTGACTATGCACCCTATCTATGCCTCTTATAATTTTGTAGACCTCTATCAGGTCTCTTCTCAGCCATTGTCTTTCCAGTGAAAACAATCCTAGTCTTTTTAACATTTCCTCATAGCCTATTCCCTCGAGATCAGGCAACCTTTTGTTAAACCTTCTCTGCACTCTGTCCAAAGCTTCCACATCCTTCTGATAGTGTGGCGACTAAAATTGCAAACAGTACTCCAAATGTAGCCTAACAAGGGTTTTATATAGCTGCAACATGGTTCGCCAAATTTTGTATTCCATGTCCCGACCGATGAAGGCAAACATGCCATATGCCTTCTTAATCACCTTGGCCACCTGTGTTGCCACTTTTAGGGAACTGTGGACCTGCACGACCAGATCCATCTGTATGTTAATGTTCCTAAGGGTTCTGCCATTTACAGTATAATACACACCTAAATTTGATCCTCCAAAATGCATCATCTCGCGTTTGTCTGGATTAAACTCCATTTGCCATTCGTGTGCCCAAGTCGCCAATCTATCTGTATCCTGCTTTAACCTTTCACAATCGTCGGCACTATCAGCAATTCCACCAATTTTCATGTCATCTGCAAACTTACTAATCAGGCCACCCACATTTTCCTCCAGATCATTTATATATACTACAAACAACAGACGTCCTAAGACTGATTCCTGTGAAACACCACTAGTTACCAGTCTCCATTCTGAAAAACACCCACTGCTACCCTCTGTCTTCTATGGCTAAGCCAGTTTTGTATCCATCTAGCCAACCCACCCTGAATCCCATGTGATTTTAGCTTTTGTACCAATCAAATGCCTTACTAAAGTCCATATAAACTACATCCACAGCCCTTTCTTCATTAGTTATGTTTGTCACCTCTTCAAAAAATTCAATCAGGTTGGTGAGACATGACCTTCCCTGAACAAAACCATACTGCCTGTCACTAACAAGTCCATTTTCTTTCACAAGTGCATATATCTTTTTTCTCAGTATCTTCTCCAAGAGCTTTCACACCACAGATATCAGGCTCACTGGCCTATAATTTCCTGGATTATCCCTGCTTCCTTTCTTAAACAAGGAAACAACATTGGCTAATCACTAGTCCTCTGGAACTTTGCCTGTGGTCAAAGAGGATGTGAAGATATCTGCTAATGCCCCAGCTATTCCCGTCCTTGCCTCTCGCAGTAACCTGGGATAGAGTGATGGGTGTGTGGAATGCACTGCCGGCAGTGGTAATGGAGTCAGATACATTAGAGACTTTTAAGTGACTCTTGCGTAGGTACATGGATGATAGTATAATGTAGGGTATGCAGGGTAGTTTGATCTTAGTAGGATAATTGGTTGGCACAACATCGTGGGCCGAAGGGCCTGTACTGTCCTGTACTGTTCTATGTTCTATGTTAGATCCCATTTCACCCTGGGGACTTATCTACCTTAATGCAATTTAGGATACCTAAAACTTCCTCCTTCAATATATTGAGATTCTGTAGAGCATTCACACATTCATCCCTGACCTCAATATCAATCTTGTCCTTCTCCTCGTTGGATACTGATACAAAGTACTCATTAAGGATCTCTCCAATTTCCTGTGGCTCCATGTATAACTTCCCTACTTTGTTCTTCAGTGGGCCTACTCTTTCCCTTGCTACCCCGTTTCTTCTAATGTATGCATAAAAAGTCTTGGGATTCTCCTTGACCCTGTTTGCTAAAGACATTTCTTCTTTTAACCTTCCTAATTCCACGTTTAAATTCCTTCCTAATTTCTCTATACTCCTCAAGGGCTTTGTCAGTTTGTAGCTGCCTAGACCTATCGTATACTTCCTTTTTCCTTTTGACTAAGTTTAAAATTTCCCTTGTCATCCACGGTTCATGAATTCTGCTATTCCTATCCTGCACATCAAAAACAAAGTTGCTGGAGAAGCTCAGCAGGTCTGGCAGCATCTGTGAAGGAAAAAACAGAGTTAAGGTTTCGGGTCCGGTGACCCTTCCTCAGAACTG
>NW_025977269.1:0-7041 GCF_021869965.1 Rhincodon typus | reverse complement strand
TGGAGGAAGACTGTTAGTCAATCCAACATCAAAATTTGAGTCATTTAGTGAAGTTCAGATTTTGGTCTTCTGAAGTGCTTATCTCACTGAAGTGAGCATGTTGTCAAAAGAGCATAAAAATTGAGTGCCTTGTTGAAGTTGAGATTTTGATCTTCTGTTATGCTTATCTCGCTGAAATAAGCACGTTAGTCAAAACAATATCAAATGTTGTGACATTTGGTGAAGTTGGAATTTTGATCTTTTGAACTGCTTAATTCGCTGAAATAAGCATGTTATTCAAAACAACATGAAAAATTTTATCATTTAGGGAAGTTCAGATTTTAGACTTCTCTATTGCTTCACTCAGTGAAATAAGCATTTTAGTCTAACCAGCATCAAAAATCAAGTCATTTGATGAAGTTGAGATTTTTGACTTCTGTAGTGCTTATCACACTGAAATAAGCATTTTTTTTCAAACCAGCATCAAAAGTTATGTCCTTTGGTGAAGTTGAGATTTTTGACTTCTGAAATTCTTATATCACTCAAATAAGCATGTTAGTCAAACCATCATCAAAACCAGAGTCATTTGGTGGAGTTCAGGTTTTGGTGTTCTGAAGAGCTTAACTCGCTGAAATAAGCATTTTAAACCAACCAGCATCAAAAGTTGTGTCATTTGGTGAAGTTCAGATTTTTGACTTCTGAAGTGCTTATCTCACTCAAATAAGTATGTTAGTCAAACCATCATCAAAACCAGAGTCATTTGTTGAAGTTCATGTTTTGGTGTTCTGAAGACTTAACTCGCTTAAACAAACCAGCATCAAAAGTTGTGTCATTTGGAGAGGTTGAGATTTTAGCGTTCTGAAGTGCTTAACTCGCGAAAATAATCATGTTTGTCAAAACAAGATGAAAAGTTGAGTCATTTGGTTCAGTTGAGATTTTGATCTTCCGAAGTGCTTGCCTCGTGAAATCGGGATGTCATTCAAACCAACATCAAAAACTAAATCATTTGGTGAAGTGAGATATTGGTTTGCTGAAGTGCTTATCTGAGTGAAATAAGCATGTCAGTCAAAACAGCATCAAAAATTAATTCAGATGGTGAAGTTGAGATTTTTGAATTCTGAAGTGCCTATCTCACTGAAATAAGCATTTTAGTCATACCAGCATCACAAGTTCAGTTTTTTGGTGAAAGTGAGATTTTAGTCTTCTGATATGCTTATCTCACTGAAATAAGAACGTCAGTAAAAACAACATCAAAAATTGAGTCATTTGGTGAAGTACAGATTTATGTCTACTGAAGTGCTTAACTCGCTGAAATAAGCAATTTAACCCAACCAGCATTGAAAATTAAGTCATTTGTTGAAGTTGAGACTTTTGACTTCTGAAGTGCTTATCTCACCCAAATATGCATGATTGTCAAAACAACATCAAAAATTGAGTCATTTGGTGAATTTGAGATTTTGATCTTCTGACGTGCTTATCTCAAAGAGACCAACATGTCATTCAAACCAACATCAAAAACCAACTAATTTGGTCAAGTTGAGATATTGGTCTTCCGATTTGATTATCTGAGTGAAATAAGCGTGTTGGTCAAAACAGCATCAATAATTAAGTCGTTTGATGAAGATGAGATTTTTGAATTCTGAAGTGCTTATCTCACTGAAATAAGTATGTTAGTCAAAACAGCATTAAAAAATAAGTCATTCAGTGAACTTGAGATTTTTGACTTCTGAAGTGCTTATCTCACTCAAGTAAGCATGTCAGGCTAACCAACTTCATAACTTGAGTCATTTGATGAACTTCTTATTTTGGCCTTCTGAAGTGCTTATCTCACTCAAATATGCATATTACTCAAAACAACATCAAAAGTTGAGACATTTGGTGAAGTCGAGATTAATCACTTCTGAAATGCTTATTTCAGATTTTGGACTTCAGAAGTGCTTCACTCGCTGAAAGAAACATTTTAATCCAACCAGTATCAAAAGCTGAGTCATTTGATGAAGTTGAGATTTTAGCGTTCTTAAGTGCTTAACTCGCTAAAATAAGCATGTTAGTCAAAACAACATCAAACGTTGAGTCATTTGGTGAAGTTGAGATTTTGACCTTCTGAAGTGCTTGCCTCATGAAAACGACATGTCATTCAAACCAACATCAAAAACTAAATCATTTGGTGAAGTGAGATGTTGGTCTTCTGAAGTGCTTATCTGAGTGAACGAAGAATGTTAGTCAAAACAGCATCAAAAATTAATTCAGATGGTGAAGTTGAGATTTTTGAATTCTGAAGTGCTTATCTCACTGAAATAAGCATTTTAGTCAGACCTGCATCACAAGTTGAGTTTTTTGGTGAAGGTGAGATTTTAGTCTTCTGATATGCTTATCTCACTGAAATAAGAACGTCAGGAAAAACAACATCAAAAATTGAGTCATTTGGTGAAGTACAGATTTATGTCTACTGAAGTGCTTAATTCGCTGAAATAAGCAATTTAACCCAACCAGCATCGAAAATTAAGTCATTTGTTGAAGTTGAGACTTTTGACTCCTGAAGTGCTTATCTCACTGAAATAAACCTTTTCGTTCAATCAGCATCAAAAGTTATGTCCTTTGGTGAAGTTGGGGTTTTAGTCTTCTGATATGCTTCTCTCGCTGAAATAAGCATTTTAGTCAAACCAGCATCACAAGTTGAGTGTCTTGGTGAAATTGAGATGTTGGACTTCTGATATGCTGATCTGGCTGAAATAAGCACGTCAGTCAAAACAATATCAAAACTTGAGTTATTTGATGAAGTTCACATTTTAATCTCCTGAAGTGCTTACCACGCAGAAATAAGCATTTCAGCCTAACCAGAAAAGGAAATCAAGTCATTTGGTGAATTTCAGATTTTTGGCTTCTCAGGTGCTTAACTCGCTGAAATAAGAATTTTAGTTTAACCAGCATCAAAAGTTAGGTCATCTGGTGAAGATGAGATTTTAGTCTTTTGAAATGCTTATCTCGCTGAAATAAGCACGTTTGTCAAAACAACATCGAAAGTAGAGTCATTTGGTGAAGTTGAGATTTTTGATTTCTGAAGTGCTTATCTCACGAAAATAAGCATGTTAGTCAAAACAACATCAAAACTTGAGTTATTTGGTGAAGATCAGATTTTGGTCTGCTGAAGAGCTTAATTCGCTGAAATAAGCATTCTATTCAAACCAGCATCAAAACTTGAATCATTTCGTGAAGTTCCTATTTTGGCGTTATGGAGTGTTTATCTCACTCAAATATGCATATTACTCAAAACAACGTCATAAGTTGAATCATCTGGTGAAGTCGAGATTCTTCACTTCTGAAGTGCTTATTTCTCTGGAGGAAGCCTGTTAGTCAATCCAACATCAAAATTTGAGTCATTTAGTGAAGTTCAGATTTTGGTCTTCTGCAGTGCTTATCTGACTGAAATAAGCATGTTAGTCAAATCAACAGCAAAAATTAAGTCATTTGGTGAAATTGAGATTTTTGACTTCTGAAGTGCTTATCTCACTCAAGTAAGCATGTTAGTCTAACCAACATCATAACTTGAGTCATTTGATGAAGTTCTTATTTTGGCCTTCTGAAGTGCTTATCTCACTCAAATTTGCATATTACTCAAAATAACATCAAAAGTTGAGACATTTGATGAAGTCGAGATTCTTCACTTCTGAAGTGCTTCTTTCACTGGAGGAAGCATGCCACTCAATCCAACATCAAAATTTGAGTCATTTAGTGAAGTTCAGATTTTGGTCTCCGTAAGTGCTTATCTCACTGAAATAAGCATGTTGCCAAAACAGCATAAAAAGTTGAGTGTCTTGTTGAAGTTTAGATTTTGGTCTTCTGCTATGCTTATCTCGCTGAAAGAAGCACTTTAGTTAAAACAACATCAAAAGTTGTGTCATTTGGTGAAGTTGAGATTTTGATCTTCTGAAGTGCTTGTGTCAATGAAATAAGCATGTCATTCAAAAACTAAGTCATTTGGTGAAGTTCAGATGTTGGTCTTCTGATTTGCTTATCTGAACCAAATAAGCACGTTAGTCAAAACAGCATCAAAAATTGAGTCATTTTTTGACGTTGAGATTTTTGACGTCTGAAGTGCTTTAATCGCTGAAATAAGCATGTTCGTTAAACCAACATCAAAACTTGAGTCATTTGGTGAAGTTCAGATTTTGGTCTTCTGAAGTGCTTATCTCACTGAAATTAGCATGTTGTAAAAACAACATAAGAAGTTGAGTGTCTTGTTGAGGTTGAGATTTTGGTCTTCAGCTATGCTTATCTCGCTGAAATAAGCAGGTTTGTCAAAACAACATCAAAAGTTGATTCATTTGGTGATGTTGACATTTTTGATTTCTGAAGTGCTTATCTCACTGAAAATAGCATGTTCGTCAATCAAACATTAAAATAACTCATTTGGTGAAGTTGAGATATTGATCTTCTGAAGTGCTTATCTGAGTGAATTAAGCATGTTATCAAAACAGCATCAAAAATTAAGTCATTTGGTGAAGTAGTGATTTTAGTCTTCTGATATGCTTATCTCGCTGAAATAAGCACGTTTGTCAAAACAACATCAAAAGTTGAGTGATTTGGTGATGTTAAGATTTTTGATTTCGGAAGAGCTTATCTCACTGAAATAAGCATGTTAGTCAAACCAACATGAAAAATTTGATTCATTTGGTGAAGATCAGATTTTGGTCTACTGAAGAGCTTAACTCGCTGAAATAAATATTTTATTCCAACCAACATCAAAAGTTGAGTCATTTGGTGAAGTTCAGTTTTTAGCCTTCTGAAGTGCTTAAATCGTTGAAATAAGCATGTTAGTCAAAACAGCATCAAAAATTAAATCATTTGGTGATGTTGTAATTTTTGACTTCTGAAGTGCTTAACTCGCTGAAAAAAGCATTTTAATTTAAACGGCATCATAAATTAATTCATTTGGTGAAGTTGAGGTTTTTTCCTTCTGACGTCCTTAACTGGCTGAAGTGAGCACGTTCGTCAAAACAACATCAAAAGTTGAGTCATTTGTTGAATTTGAGATTTTGGTATTCTGATATGCGTATTTTGCTGAAATAACAATGTTATTCAAATCAGCATCAAAATTTAGGTCATTTGGTGAAATTGAGAATTTAGTCTTCTGATATGCTTATCTCGCTGAAATAAGCAGGTTTGTCAAAACAACATCAAAAGTTGAGTCATTTGGTGATGTGGACATTTTTGATTTCTGAAGTGCTTATCTCACTGAAAATAGCATGTTAGTCAAACAAACATCAAAAAATAACTCATTTGGTGAAGATGAAATCTTGGTCTTCTGAAGTGCTTATCTGAGTAAAATACGCATTTTATCAAAACAGCATCAAAAATTAAGTCATTTTGTGAAGTAGAGATTTTCGTCTTCTGATATGCTTATCTCACTGAAATAAGCACGTTTGTCAAAACAACATCAAAAGTTGAGTGACTTGATGATGTTAAGTTTTTTGATTTTGGAAGAGCTTATCTCACTGAAATAAGCATGTTAGTCAAACCAACATCAAGACTTGAGTCATATTGGGAAGTTCAGATTTTGGTTCGCTGAAGTGCTTATCTCGCTAAAATAAGCACGTTTGTCAAAACAACATCAAAAGTTGAGTCATTTGGTGAAGTTGAGATTTTAGCCTTCTGAAGTGCTTAAATCGGTGAAATAAGCAAGTTAGTCAAACCATCATCAAAAGTTGAGTCATTTGGTGCAGTTCAGATTTTGGTTTTCTGAAGTGCTTATCTCACTGAAATAAGCATGTTCGTCAAAACAGCATTAAAAAATTGAGTGTCGTGTTGAAGTTGAGACTTTGGTCTTCTGCTATTCTTATCTCACTTAAATAAGCACGTTACTCAAAACAACATCAAAAGTTGTGTCATTTGGTGAAGTTCAGATTTTGATCTTCTGAAGTGCTTATCTCAATGAAATAAGCATGATATTCAAACCAACATCAAAAACCACCTCAATTGGCCAGGTTCAGATATTGGTCTTCTGATGAGCTCATCTGAGTGAAATAAGCATGTCAGTCAAATCAGCATCAAAAATTTAGTCATTTGTTGACGTTGAGATTTTTGACTTCTGAAGTGTTTAAATCGCTGAAATAAGCATGTTAGTCAAAACCGCATCAAAACTTGAGTTATTTGGTGAAGTTCAGATTTTGGTTTTCTGAAGTGCTTATCTCACTGAAATAAGCATGTTAGTCAAAACTGCATTAAAAATTAAGTCATTTGGTGAAGTTGAGATTTTTGACTTCTGAAGTGCTTATCTCACTCAAGTAAGCATGTCAGGCGAACCAACTTCATAACTTGAGTCATTTGATGAACTTCTTATTTTGGCCTTCTGAAGTGCTTATCTCACTCAAATATGCATATTACTCAAAACAACATCAAAAGTTGAGTCATTTGGTGAAGTCAAGATTCTTCACTTCTGAAGTGCTTCTTTCACTGGAGAAAGCCTGTTACTGAATCCAACATCAAAGTTTGAGTTGTTTCGTGAAGTTCAGATTTTGGACTTCTGAAGTGCTTATCTCACTGAAATAAGCATTTTGCCAAAACAGCATAAAAAGTTGAGTGTCTTGTTAAAGTTTCGATTTTGGTCTTCTGCTATGCTTATCTCGCTGAAAGAAGCACTTTAGTCAAAACAACATCAAAAGTTGTGTTATTTGGTGAAGTTGAGATTTTGATCGTCTGAAGTGCTTCTCTCAATGAAATAGGCATGTCATTCAAACGAACATCAAAAACTTTTTCATTTGGGGTAGTTCAGATATTGGTTTTCTGATTTGCTTATCTGAGCCAAATAAGCACGTTAGCCAAAACAACATCAAAAGTTGAGTCATTTGGTGAAGTTCAGATTTTGGTTTTCTGAAGTGCTTATCTCACTGAAATAAGCATGTTAGTCAAAACTGCATTAAAAATTAAGTCATTTGGTGAAGTTGAGATTTTTGACTTCTGAAGTGCTTATCTCACTCAAGTAAGCATGTCAGGCTAACCAACTTCATAACTTGAATCATTTGATGAACTTCTTATTTTGGCCTTCTGAAGTGCTTATCTCAC
>NW_025977268.1:0-7041 GCF_021869965.1 Rhincodon typus | reverse complement strand
AAGGTCGGTGCTGAGGCAGTGCCACATTCTCAGAGGGTCAATGTTAAAGATTAGAATTGAGGGAGTT
Source organism: Rhincodon typus (assembly GCF_021869965.1). Taxonomy (NCBI): domain Eukaryota; kingdom Metazoa; phylum Chordata; class Chondrichthyes; order Orectolobiformes; family Rhincodontidae; genus Rhincodon; species Rhincodon typus. Next base: position 6,974 of record NW_025977268.1, on the reverse strand, counting down.
CTGTATGATTATGTCACTCGGACAATGAGGCACTCCCTCAGGAATGAGACTCTGACAATAAGGCACTCTCTCAGTTCTGAATCTCTGACAAGGAAGCACTCCCTCAGTGCTAACCCTCTAACAGCGCTTCAATACCTCAGTTTGGACACTCTGTCAATGAGGCACTCGCTGAATACTGACCCTCTGATAGAACTGCATAAGCTTACCACTGATCTTCTAATCGTGTGCCCCCTACGCCATTTCTAAATCTATTATATTGAGGCACTGCCTCAGAACTGACCCACTGGCTATAAGGCAGTCCCTCAATACTGACCCGCAGATCATGAGGCTGTCCCTCAGTAATGACCCTCTCGATGTGAGGCACTCCCTTAATTCTGACCCTCTTAGGGACTACCTCAGTATTGACCAACTGATATAGAGGCACTGCCTCAGAATTAACATGCTGACAATGGAGCACTTGCTCAGGACAGACCCTCTGATAGAGCTGCAGGTTTGATATTAGGGCAGTGCTGCACAGCGAGCAGGTCAGAATTAAGGGAGTGCCGCACTGTCAGTAGACCAATATTATGGGAGTGCCACGCTGTCAGAGGGTCACTATAAATGGAGTGCTGCACTTTTGGAGTAAGTACTGAGGCAGTGCAGCACTGTACAGGGTCAGTGATCAGATAATGCTCCATTTTCAGAGATTTAGCACAGAAGAAGTGCTGAATCACAGAGTTATTTCTGAGGGAGTGCTGCATTGTCAGGGTTTCACACTGAGGGAGTATTACACAATCAGAGGTCCAATGTTAAGGAAATAGTGCACTGTTGGAGACTTGACATGAGGGAGATTTGCACTGTCAGCGGGTTAATGAAGTGGGAGTGCTGAAATATCACAGAATCAGTCCTGAGAGAGTGCTGCACGTTCAGAGAGTTAGTACTGAGGGAGTGCCATAATGTCAGAAGATTGATATCAAGGGAACGTTGCACTGCCGAAGGATCAGTGGTGCAGTACTGTCAGAAGGCCAATATTGAGGGAGTTCTGCTACACCATCAAGGAGTCAATGATGACAGAATGCTGCACTGTCAGAAGATCAGGAGTGAGGGAAAACTGCATTGTCAGAGTGTCTTCATTAAGGAAGTGCCACGCTGTCGGAAGACCATTATTACGGGAGTGCTGCACTGTCACAGGGTCAATATTAGGAGTGTGCTGCACTAACAGAGGGTCAGTGATGATTGAGTGCTTAACTGTTGCAGAGCCAGGACTGAGAGAATCCTGCGTTGTTACAGCGTCATCATTGAGGGAGTGCTGCACTGTTGAAGGGCCGATATTAAGGGAGTGTGACATTGTCAGAGTGTCATTATTAAAGGTGTGCTTCAGTATCAAAGGGTGAGTAATGAGGGAATGCTGCACTGTCGGAGGGTCAGCACTGAGGTAGTCTGTGCTGTCAGATGTTCAATATGAATGCAGTGCTTCGCTTTCAGGGGTTTGATATTAGGGGAGTGCTGCACTGTGAGTTGGTCAATATTAAGGGAATGCTGAAACTGTCAGTGGGTTGATGCTAAGGGTGTGCAACACTGTCGGAGGGAGTGATGTACTATCAGAGTGTCATCGCTGAGGGAGTTCCACACTGACAGAGAGTTAATATTAAGGGTGTACTGCAGTGTCACTATTGATGGAGTGCTGCACTGGGTGTCAGTATTGAGGGAATGCTCCATTGTTGGAGGATCAGTACTGAGGGAGTTCTGGACTGTCACAGGGTCAACATTAAAAGGGTGCTGTGCTGTCAGAAGGTCAGTATTAAAGGAGCACTGCACCATCAGAGGGACCACACTGAGGGAGTGCAGCTGCTGCGAAGATCACTACAAAGGATATGGCATACTGCGAGAGGTCCATTTTATGGGGATTGATGAACTGAGGTGACGCACCCTTAGTGCTGACCCCACCTTAGTGCTGACCCCACTCAGTGCAGCACTCCCTCATTGCTGACCCCGCTCACTGCTGACCATCCTCAGTGCGCCACTTCCTCAATACTGACCCACTCAGTGCGCCACTTCCTCAATACTGACCCTCGGACAGTCTCACAGCACTGACCCTCCAACAGTGCAGTACACCCTCAGTGCCGCCCTCCCTCAGTGCCGACCTCCGTCAGTGCCGCCCTGCCTCAGTGCAGCATTCCCTCAGTGCTGACATTCCTCAGACAGTCTCACAGCACTGTCCCTCAAAACAATGCAATGCACCCTCACAGCTGACACCACAGTGAAGCACTCCCTCAGTGATGACCCCACACAGAGCAGCACTCCCTCAGTGCAGCATTCCCTCAGTACTGATCCCTTCAGTGCTGACCTTCCTTCAGTGCTGACCTCCCTTCAGTGCTGACACCCATCAGTGCTGACACCCCTCAGTGCAGCACTCCCTCAGTGCTAACGCCTGCCCTCCGTGCAGCACTCCCTTGGTGCTGAATCCCTCTCAGTGGCGCACTCCCTCAGTGCTGTCGCTCCCTCAGTGCTGCACTCCCTCAGTGCAGCACTTCGCCAGCGCAGAACTCCCTTAGTGATGACCACACTCTGCATTACTCCATCAGCGATGACACCTCTCAGCGCCCCACTTCCTAAATACTGACCCTCAGACAGTCTCACAGCACTAACCCTCCAACAGTGCCGTACTTCCTCACGGCTGACACCCCTCAGTGAAGCCCTCCTTTCAGTGCTGACACCACCCCTCAGTGCTGACCACCTCTCATGTCTGACCCCACCACACAAGTGCAGCACTCCCTCAATGCAGCACCCCTTCAGTGGTGAAGCCCCCACAGTGTTGGACCCCCCACAGTGCTGGACCTCCCTCAGTGTAGCACTCCCTCAGTGCAGCACTCCCTCAGTGCTTACCTCCCTTCAGTGCTGGTTGCCTTCAGTCCAGCACTCCCTCAGTGCTGACTCTCTTCAGTGCTTAAAACCCTCAGTGCTGGAACCCTTTCAGTTGTGGCCCTCCCCTCAGTGAAGCACTCCCTCAGTGCAGCACTCCCTCAGTGCTGGCCGCTCCTCAGAGCAGCACTTCCTCAGTGCTGGCACTCATTGCTGACGCTCCCTCAGTGCAGCACACCCTCAGTGTTGATCCACATCTGTCCAGCTCTACCTCAGTGCTGAACCCACTCCGTGCTGACCCCGCTCAGTGCTGACCCCGCTCAGTGCAGCAACTCCCTCAGTGCAGCACTCCGTCAGTGCACCACGTCCTCACTACTGACCTCCCTGCAGTGCTGACCTCCCTTCAGTGTTGACCTCCCTTCAGTTCTGACCACCTTCAGTGCTGACCCCTCTTCGTGCAGACCCCACTCTGTCCAGCATTCCCTCAGTGCGGCCTTCCCTCAGTGTAGCACTCCCTTGGTAATGACCCCCCTCAGTTCTGAGCCGCCTCAGTGCAGCCCTCCCTCAGTGCAACACTCCCTCAGTACTCACCCCATCAGTGCTGACCTCCCTTTAATGCTGGTTGCCCTCAGTCCAGCACTCACACATTGCTGATCCCGCTCTGTGCAGCACTCCATCAATGCTGACCCCCTTCAGTGCTTAAACCCCTCAGTGCTGGACCCCCTCAGTTATGGCAACCCTCAGTGAAGTACTCCTTCAGTGCAGCACTCCCTCAGTGCTAACCTCCCCTCAGTGCTGGACGACCTCAGTGCAGCACTCCCTCAGTGCTGATCCCCTGCTGTGCTGCCGCTCCTCAGAGCAGCACTTCCTCATTGTTGATCCACATCTGTCCAGCGCTGCCTCAGTGCTGACCCCACTCCGATCTGACCCCACCTCTGTGCTGACACCCCTCAGTGCAGCAACTCCCTCAGTGCAGCACTCCCTCAGTGAAGCCCTCCTTCAGTGCAGCCCTACCTCAGTGTAGCAATCCCTCAGTGCCGCCCTCCCTCAGTGCCGCCCTGCCTCAGTGCAGCATTCCCTCAGTGCTGACATCCCTCAGACAGTCTCACAGCACTGACCCTCCCACAGACCCTCATAGCTGACACCCCACAGTGAAGCACTCCCTCAGTGATGACCCCACACAGAGCAGCACTCCCTCAGTGCAGCATTCCCTCAGTACTGATCCCTTCAGTGCTGACCTCCATTCAGTGCTGACACCGCTCAGTGCAGGACTCCCTCAGTGCTGACGCCTGACCTCAGTGCAGCACTCCCTCAGTGCAGCACTCCCTCAGTGCGTATTCCCTTCAGTGCTGATGCCCCCACAGTGCAGCACTCCCTCAGTGTTGACGCCCACACAGTGCAGCACTCCCTCGGGCCTCACCCCTACAGTGCTGACCTCCCTTCAGAGCTGGCCGGCTTCAATGCAGCACTCCTCAGTGTTAACGCCCACACAGTGCAGCACTCCCTCAGGCCTCACCCCTACAGTGCTGACCTCCCTTTAGAGCTGGCCGGCTTCAATGCAGCACTCCCTCAGTGCTGACACTCTTCAGTAATAACCCCCTCAGTGCTTCCCCGCTCCCCTCAGTATGGACCCCCCGTCAGTGCAGCGCTCCCTCAGTGCAGCACTCCCTAAGTGCTGACCCCACTGAGTGCAACAGTGCCTCAGTGCTGACCCCGGTCTGCGCAAAACTCTCTCAGTGCTGACCCCCCTCACTGCTGACCTCCCTTCAGTGCTGGCCGGCTTCAGTGCTGAACCCCCTCTGGACAGCACTCCCTCAGTGCACCACTTCCTCACTACTGTCATCGTCAGTGCTGACCTCTCTTCAGAGCTGACCTTTCTTCAGTGCTGACCACCTTCAGTGCTGATCTCTCGAAGTGCTGACCCCACTCTGTCCAGCACTACCTCAATGCTGACCGCCCCCCGCTCTGTGCTGCACGCCATCAGTGCAGCCGTCCTTCAGTGCTGCACTCCTTCAGTGCAGCACTCCCTTGGTGATGAGCCCCTCAGTACTGAGCAGCCTCAGTGCAGCCTCCTTCAGTGCAGCCTTCCCTCAGTGCAGCTCTCCCTCATTGCAGCACGACCTCAGTGCTGACGCCCCCTCAGAGCTGACGCGCCATCAGTGCAACAATCCCTCAGTGTTGCACTCCCTCAGTACTGACCCATTCAGTGCTGACCTCCCTTCAATGTTGGCCGGCCTCTGTACAGCACTCCCTCAGTGCTGACCCCTCTGTACAGCACTCGCTCAGTGTACCACTTCCTCACTACTGACATCGTCAGTGCTGACCTCTCTTCAGAGCTGACCTTTCTTCAGTGCTGACACCCGTCAGTGTAGCACACTTTAAGTGGAGCCCTCCCTCAGTGCAGCCCTCACTCAGTGCCGCCCTCCCTCAGTGCCGACCTCCGACAGTGCCGCCCTGCCTCAGTGCAGTATTCCCTCAGTGCTGACATCTCTCAGACAGTCTCACAGCTCTGTCCCTCCAACAGTGCAATGCACCCTCACAGCTGACACCCCACAGTGAAGCACTCCCTCAGTGATGAGCCCACACAGAGTAGCACTCCCTCAGTGCAGCATTCCCTCAGTACTGGTCCCTTCAGTGCTGACATCCCTTCAGTGCTGACCCCCATCAGTGCTGACACCCCTCAGTGCCGCACCCCCTCAGTGCTGACCCTTTCAGTCATGGAACCCCCTCAGTGTTGGACCCCCCACAGTGCTGGACCTCCCTCAGTGCAGCACCTCCTCAATGCAGCACTCCCTCAGTGCTATACTCCCTTCAGTGTTGTTCGCCCTCCGTCCAGCACTCCCTCATTGCTGACACCGCTCTGTGCAGCACTCCCTCAGTGCTGACCCTCTTCAGTAATAACCCCCTCAGTGCTGCCCCCCTCCCCTCAGTGCTGGCCCCCCCGTTAGTGAAGCACTCCCTCAGTGCAGCACTCCCTCAGTGCTAACCTCCCTTCAGTGCTTGCCGCCCTCAGTGCAGCAATCCCTCATTGCTGACCCCCCTGAGTGCAGGAGTGCCTCAGTGTTGATCCCGGTCTGTGCAGCACTCTGTCACTGCTGACACCGCTCACTGCTGACCTCCCTTCAGTGGTGGCCGGCTTCAGTGCAGATCCCCCTCTGTACAGCACTCCCTCAGTGCACCACTTCCTCCCTCCTGACCCCGTCAGTGCTGACCTCCCGTCAGTGCTAACCTCCCTTCAGTGCTGACCGCCTTCAGCGCTGACTCCTCGAAGTGCTGACCCCACTCTGTCCAGCACTCCCTCAGTGCTGACACCCCTCAGTGTAGCCCTCCCTCAGTGCCCACCCCATCATTGCTGACCACCTTCAGTGCTGACCATTCTGAGTGCTGACCCCATTCTGTGCAGCACTACTTCAGGGCTGTCCACCGTCTCTGCAACAATCCCTCAGTGCTGACGCCCCTCAGTGCTGACCTCCCTCAGTGCTGACCCGCCGCAGTGCTGACCCTTTTCAGTGCAGCACTCCCTCATTTCTGTCCCCGACAGTGCTGACTTCACTTCAGTGCTGACTTCCCTTCAGTGCTGACTTCCTTGCAGTGCTGACCGCCTTCAGTGCTGACCGCCCTCAGTGCTGACACCCCTCAGTGCTGACCCCATTCAGTGCAGCACTCCCTCAGTCCTGACCCCCCTCAGTGTGCTACTTCCTCAATACTGATCTTCGGACAGTACCACAGCACTGTCCCTCCAACAGTGCAATGCACCCGCTTGGTTGTCACACTCAGTGAAGCACTCAGTCAGTGCTGACGCCCCTCAGTGCAGCACTCCCTCAGTGCTGACCCGCTTCAGTGCTGACCCCACTCAGTGCTGACCCCGCTCAGTGCTGAGCCCTCTCAGTGTAGCACTCCCTCAGTGCAGCACTCTCTCAGTGCAGCACCCCCTCAGTGCTGACCCTTTCAGTACTGGAACCCCCTCAGTGTTGGACCCCCCACAGTGCTGGACCTCCCTCAGTGCAGCACCTCCTCAATGCAGCACTCCCTCAGTGCTATACTCCCTTCAGTGTTGTTCGCCCTCCGTCCAGCACTCCCTCATTGCTGACACCGCTCTGTGCAGCACTCCCTCAGTGCTGACCCTCTTCAGT
>NW_025977267.1:0-7042 GCF_021869965.1 Rhincodon typus | reverse complement strand
GAACAACTTTTGCTACTAATGAATACAGAAATCCCAAAGTTCAAAAATGGATATCAGAATTGAACAGAACTGAAAAGCTGAAAACCAAGTTAGTCATTGTGTGCTGCACTGTCACATGTTAGCCTGCAGGATAAAGGTATTTTACTTATTACATGAGGCAAATGAGATGCTTCAATGTAGGAAGGCAGTCAGCATTATGCATGAACAAAAACAGAAGTTGCTGGAAAAGCTCAGCAGATCTGGCAGTATCTGTGAAGAAAAATCAGTTAACATTTTGGGACCAGTGACCCTTCCTCAGAACTGCATTATGCATCTTTGCTTATTTGGTGGCACAGTTAAAAAGCAGAAAGATGAGTTCCAAGAATAAAACGATGTGGGGGAAGGTGAACTTTGGTAGAATTCATACATTTTGATGTTTTTGCATCTGACTATTTTTTACTTCAGTTTTTGCTGACATGTCACAGATCTTATTCTGGCAAAGTTTACAGTTTTCAACAAAAAAAATCTGAATTTGTGAATTGAAACACACCTATTGAGGGGATGGATGAGTTTCTATTTTCATGTCAGACTTGAATATACTCACCAATGCAAATAACAGAAGCAGGAAAGTGGACATTTTGGGTCAGGACCCTTTTTTTCCTGAAGGGTCCCGAACCGAAACGTCAACTTTCCTGCTCCTCTGATGCTGCCCGGCCTGCTGTGTTCCTCCAGCTCCACACTGTGTTGGCTCTGACAACAGTATCTGCAGTTCTTACTATCTCTCAATGCAAGTAACAGATTGGTCTGCCAGTGCAGACCAGGAAGCCTGAAGAATCAGATGTGAAGGATATTTTTTTTTCACATGAGATTTCAGAGATTAAGTGTGACAAGTACCAAAGATGACAATTAGAAATTATCCTGGCTTGTTCTAGGTCTCGTTTGAGATCTGGGACAGAGTAAATTGCACATCATTGACTGCATATTGACTCACTACCATTGGCAGTAAAGAGGCACCATTTTATACAGAATATTTTCATTGCAACATTCCAATGTGAAATGAGTCATACATCAAGTGATAAAAAAAGGGCTTGCAAGCCACTTTCTCTTTAAAACAGCATCACCTTTCCTTCCCAGTTGTTGACAGTTGGCATTTACAGCAGTCAGCAATGGGGTGAAACCAAAAACACCAGACGATGCAGCACCTTTTAGAGCATGCACACAGTCATACTAAGGTCAAAGCTCTCCTGTCCAAATAAATTGCGCATTTTAGTGACCTACATCACTCAATACATTAGGACATACAGACAGATGTAGGTACACACAAAAAAGTAGTATACTTCCACAAGCGGACGGATAGGAAAAGCTTGGTATCTAATTAAATTGCAATTTTGAGGGGAAAAGCAGCGAAATTGGAGCATTTGGAAACATAATTATGATACTAGATGGCACTGTTTGATAACATTTTATTAAAATATTCATATTGCAGCAAAAATCAAAACTGGAAGCCATAAAAATTCTTCAGGCGGACTGACATCTCTGACATGTTCTTGGCCCAGGATTCATTCTCACCGCCTTCAAGGTTAAGCTGTTACTGTGCAGGCTCTAGTGATCGTCCACCTCATCTCCCTTTCCCTCGATTTACTGTTCTGTGCCTTCTATTCGGAGTAGCCCGAACGGCAGCCGCCGGTACTCAGGAACGCAGAACATGCACGCAACACACATGACAGAAATATTAAAATTTAACTGCCGCATTGACTGGATTAGTTTTACCTTCACAATGTCTTCATATAACGCACACAAGAGCCAACGGAAGCAATCAAATATTAAACAGCGTTCATCGCACTTCGGAAATAAATTTAATTAACTACCGTCCTACCATCAATCCTATCAAATATGCACATATTTTTTAAGAAGTGAAATATTTAACGTTAGATGAAGAAACATAAGCACGACAGAGACTCCAAAGGTCAGGCACGGTACCTGGTAACTGAGGGCACACTCAGATTCCTGGCTCCCAGCCGGCATGGCTGCTGTTCACAGAAACGGTGCCGATCTTCACCGCTGACTGAAGCCGCGAGCGGTCAGATGGACAATTGAGGCCGGGAGGGTCGAGCGCGTGCTCAGTGTAGCCCCTTACACAGCGCGCGCTCCCTCCTCGCTCCACAAGCTGCATACACAGCGCAAGCAGCATCAGCACCAGCCTTATATCTTCCTGAATGGTTAACCGGCCAGGGGAGTCTGCCAATCACCATCGCTCATCCTTTAATGTGTGCACAGAGGAGGGGTGATGAAGAAAAGCAAAGTGTATTTGAATGATCATCCATCTTCGGTCAAAGTTTTTTTTACAACGAATTGCAGCTTTTTTATATAAATTAATCTAAATTTAATCTCATTATCAAGGTCATCATTTTATGAAACAAAGAACCGTAGATGCTGGAAATCTTGAACAAAGACAGAAAGTGTTGGGAAAACTCAACAGGTCTGACAGCATTTGCGGAGAGAGAAACAGAGTTAACGTTCTGAGTCCAGTGTGACCCTTCTTCAGAACTTCCCTCGGGTCAGTGAACCCGAAACGTTAATTCTGTTTCTCTTTCCACAGATGCTGCCAGACTTGCTGAGTTACTCCAGCAACTTCTATTTTTATTTCATTGTTTTATAGCCTAGATATTTGAGACATTTCAACCTGATCGAAGCTTTTTTTTTTCAAACAGAATCATGTCATAGAAAGAGACAGAGATCACTGACAGGAGGCTAATCGACCCATCCTGTCCACACCAAGTCTTTTCAAGAACTACTCAGTGTCTCACTTCCCTGTATTTTCCATAATCCCATTTTATTTTACACTGTAGGTGTTTATCAATTCTCTTCTGAAGGCCTTAATTGTACCTACCTTCATCACACTTTTATTTCACATCCTAACCACTAGCTGTTATAAAAAAAGTCCTCACATCCTTAGTTCTTTTGCCATTCAAGTTACATTGGTGTCCTCTGGTTTTCAACCCTCCTGCCCATGCAGAATTTCTCCCTCCTGAAATATGTAAGTAAATGCAATTGTATAATGTGGTGCAGGTAGATTGGACTGTCTAGCAACTCGTTCTCTTTATAAATATATAAACTAATAATGGCATAAACCTCATCACCACGTCAGTTGTATGCAAGACAATATTCTACTGACACCTCTTCCCTAAAAACAGAATTTGTCAAATATTTATTAAATTGGAACATAATGGCCCAAAATCATATTAAAAAAAACAACACTTTACTACACCTAAACTTTACCAAAATGTTCAAATCTAAATAAAGTAAACATCACACTGCTTTGGGGTTTTGAGTCTGTGCATCCTGTATCATTGTCTTAGCATTGTCACCCATACCATAAAGTGTTCTCTGAGAAGGAATGATCTATTTCTTTTAACTGCATCACTGAAGATCAGATGCTTTAGCAACCTATTACCTCCCACTGTATGCCCCAAGTGGATGTTAAAGTGAGTGCAGTACACTTTCTGTCAAATGAGGAGGGAGATGTAACAGTGAAAGCTGCTGCAGAAGACAGTGTCCATTAAAACTAAATAAACCTCTAGATTCTACAACAGAGTGCTACATTTTCCACATGGCAAATTAAGAAAGAGCCAAGATCTATGATGCAGGACATCATCAAGTTTGAAAACAAAAAAAAATGTAAATCAGCACTTGAGTGGCACTAAATTTGGACTTTAAAAATCATGTGCAGTTGGAAGGATGGGAAGGCTGAAACATGTAAGCAATTCTGAAACACGTAAGGAGTTTTGCTACCTGGGCCTGCATTAGTTTATTTCCAAAGATAAAATTCAGCTTTACATTATTGTCTCAAGTGGTTGATGAGATGTAGTCCATCCCATTACAATCAGTCATGTTGAAATAATTGGCATCGTTTGCCTCAAGTGATTTCAGAACATAATTTTGCTGACTTTCAATATGACTCTTCAAACTGTTAAAACACTCACCGTATCTTTGGCCAGTTGGTTCCTAAATCTAGTTTAATTTTCACATTATATAAGTAGGCCTGAAATGCCAATGTAGCATATTAGCACATAAATATTTAACATTATTAATACAAAATTCCTTCCTTTCCTATCTTAAGAGGTTTTAGCTGATTTAAACATAAATTGATCAAGGTCTCCTTTAAACCAAATAAATTAACTTGATAGAATTAAATTAGATCAGAATTTCAGACAATCGTTCATACTCTAATATTGCATGGCATAATGTCAGATCCAACATTCCTTAATTGGCATTGTTGACAATGGAATCACTGATATTGGGATGCTGTCAGTAAAATGTACATGGGCTATTACACATAGCACTACACATAGACTTTTAGTTTCAAACTGTTGAGCACATAGCAGTCCTTAATTCTTTAAAGTGTGCATTTTGTTATTCAAACACCATGTGGAGACCTCTCACTATCAGCCATCAGACTTGCCCTGAGGCTAGAAAAGAATATTCAGTTCTTCAGCATACGCATGCCCAAAACTCCTCAATGTACATGACTATCGTAAAATGAATAATGGTTGATCATTTCCACAGGTTAGTGAGATAGTAAAAAGGGCATAAATTGAAGTCAATCACTAAAAGAGTTAAAGAGGTTTGAAAGAAAAATCTTTACACAGAGGAAGATTAGCATGTGGAATTCTGTGCTAGAAGCTTCTGTTGAAGTCAAGTCAACAAATTTAATTAAAAGGAAATTAAATAGTTGCTTAAAATGGAAATATAAAAGGTTATGACAAGACAGTAGGACAGTGGGATTAATGGGCTTAATGCCCTGTTTCTGTGCTGCAACATCCTTTGTTTTTATAGAAATGACATTGCTGTATGCAACTTATCAGAACATAATAATCGAGATCTTCAGAGGTTTTTTAAAACATATTCTCAATCCCCAAATGAGTGCACTGCTTTATAATCATTTCCAGTCTATTATACCGTGGCTACATGTATCCGCTCATGAGATACTATTTTGACAGAGTTGATTCCTTATGTGCACAAAGCAGATCACTTTAGATGTTTAAACTTTAGCTTTCTTTATTTCTTTACTCTCAAAAAACCCACAATATGTGTTCCTTGCAACCACATAGTACCAATGAGGAAACAACTTAAGGTAACCAATGATGACAGAAACTTCCAGTCATAGCCAGAATTTTGCAATTTGTTTGGACTATTCTGATAAAGAGGTTTTCATTTTGACATCTTCACATTAAGCGACCTTAATGCAGGAAGTTCTCCTTTAGAACCAAAGAAACTGCAGATGTTGGAATCCAAGGTAGACAAACAGGAGGTGGAAGAACACAGCAAGCCAGGCAGTATCTGGAGGAAAGGAGCAGTCAAAGTTTCGGGTATTACCCTTCATCAGGATAATATCCGAAATGTTGGCTGCCCCTTTCCTCCAGATGCTGCCTGGCAGGGAGTTGTCCTGATGACTTTGTCAACATCCCTCCTACAACCAACACCATCTCAAGTTAAACTGGTCATTTATCCAATTCTGTTTCGGGGGTGATGTTTGTGCACAATGGCAGCTGTGTTTACCAACAGTAGTCACTTAAAAATGTTTTTATTCGGTAAAGCAATTTGAGCCATTTCAGAGGCATAAAGCAATATATAAATGCAGGTATTATTAGTTTCATTGCTGCTACCCTTCCAATAGCCATCTTCAACAATGTACAGAAGCTGAGCCATGTATCTCTGCTTCATATTCATTGACATATAATAAAGGAGGGTTTATATTCTCCACTAAGTTTCTCAAAAGTTTAGACACTAGAATAAAGTGATGTTCCTGACTTTTCAACCCATCCCGCACTTTTTTGCTAAAATTACAAAGTGACAAAGATAATTTCCAAGATACTTTGGAGAAATTAAAAATACAAGAATTTTAAGAAAGCATAATACTCTGCATTGTAAATCCTACATTTGTAAGAACTTAAAATGGCAGAGAGATATTTTAACATATGCTGATTATATTGGAACAGATAACACGGTTTAATTATGAATAGATCTTTCCTGCAGACCATAATCCAACTCCAGAGGTTTGGAATTTGAATATTACAGAAATGTAATGTTTGTGTTGGAAGTCTAGGAGGCTTTCACAATCTAAGACAAATGGCGAGCACGGAAAGGAAGAAAGAAAGTTACCTTTTGGGCTACCATAACAAGCTTTAATTGAGCATTATTCTAACTGCAGGACATGGGAGATGTGTACAAACTGGTAAAACACAAGTTCTAGACTGTTGCTAGGAAGATCTTCAGACAAAGAATAATCAATATGTGGAGAATATCTGATAAGGTAATGAGGCAAAAATTACATCCGAGGAACAATTAGATACCATATTGGTGGAAATGGCGATTTGTGAAAGAATGAGCTACTTGGAAAAACAGCCTATTCTATCTGGATTGATCGTTGCAACTCATCACTGAGTCTCACTGCAGATGCAACCCAATCTTCTCAGCTCCAACAAAAAAAATCCTAAACTCTTATGATTTTTTGTGTAGCTGTAATTCCCTCACTCCTAGGGAACCTACACTGTATCCTTTCAATTGCTGTCGTATCTTCCCTGCAATATGCCTGGGAAGTGGATGTGTATGGGAAAGGGCTGGTCAAGCATTAGGTAAATAAAAGCAAGCCAAGGAAACACAATAATTTTGAAAGGTTTTGATTATATTATGCTTCACTGCTTCTTTTATCCTTGAACTTTTACCTTTCTCTCTATCCTCTGACTTAAGCCTTTTCCATCTGCCAAAATGTCAACTCCAGATGGGAGAGTGCAGAATGATGACAACTGCAAACATGGCCCTGGCCTACGCTGTTCAAAGAATCAACCAGCAGGGGGCAGACAATCCCCATAATGAAACTGGAGCCCACGAGGAGCTCGAACAGTTCATACACTTCACTAACACCTTCCACCCCAACCTTAAGTTTACCTGGACCATCTCTAACACCTCTCTCCCCTTCCTGGACCTCTCTGTCTCCATATCGGGCAACCACCTCGAAACCGATATTCATTTCAAGCCCACCGACTCCCACAGCTACCTAGAG
>NW_025977266.1:0-7043 GCF_021869965.1 Rhincodon typus | reverse complement strand
AGACCCTTCTGAAGAAGGGTCTAGGCCCGAAACGTCAGCCTTCCTGCTCCTCTGATGCTGCTTGGCCTGCTGTGTTCATCCAGCTCTACACCTTGTTATCTCATATCCTCCAATAACCGGGCTATTTCACTGAGCCAACGGATGCTTGCGTTGTTCACAGCCCAACCCCCAACCCCCAGAATGTGAGCGAGTGTTTCATTTCTCCATCCACACTCCTGCAGATGTATCAAAGCCTGCTTTCCTCTTGAAAGACATTATTTAGTCTTACGGGTATTTGGTTCTGAGTTGTAGTATCCTGAAAACGTCAATTGTCTGCACATTGCATTGGAACCAGCTGGTTGATATAGAACATAGAACATAGAACATACCCTTCGGCCCACGATGTTGTGCCGAACTTTTACCCTAATCCTAAGGTCTATCTGACCTCCATCCCTACCTTATACTATCATCCATATGCCTATCTAATAGCCGCTTAAATGCCCCTAATGAGGCCAACTCCACTACCCTCTCCGGCAATGCATTCCACACCCCTACCACTGAGTAAAGAACCTACCGCTGATGTCTCCCCTGTATCTACCTCCACTCACTTTAAAACTATGCACCCTCGTAAAAGCTACCTTCACCCTAGGAAAAAGTCTCTGGCTGTCCACTCTATCTATACCTCTGATCATTTTGTACACCTCTATCAAGTCACCTCTCATCCTTCATCGTTCTAAAGAGAAAAGCCCTAGCTCTCTCAACCTTTCCTCGTAAGACCTTCCAGGCAACATCCTGGTAAATCTCCTCTGCACCTTTTCCAATGCCTCCCACATCTTTCCTGTAATGAGGTGACCAGAACTGGACACTATACTCCAGATGTGGCCGAACCAGGCTTTTGCATAGCTGGAGCGTAACTTCACGGCTCTTGAACTCGATCCCTCTATTAATGAAAGCTAACACACAATACGCCTTCTTAACAACTCTATCCACCTGGGTGGCAGCTTTCGGGGAACTGTGGACAAGAACCCCAAGATCCCTCTGCTCCTCCACACTGCCACGAATCTTTCTGTTAACAGTATTTTGCTTTCAAGTTTGTCCTTCCAAAATACATCACCTCACACTTTTCAGGGTTAAACTCCATCTGCCACTTCTCAGCCCAGAGTTGTAAGGGATGTAGGTGATGCCAACACGCTGAAAGCTCAGAGGTCCACATGTTGAATTTGTGTTCACACCACTTTGGCATATGGCAGTTTAACAGCTTCTCTGTTTTTTGGGAGGGGTGGGTGTTCTCACAATGCATACTATGATAAATTAACTCATGAACTGTACAATCAACAACCTCATGTAATGAGAGACAACAAGGTGCAGGGCTGGATGAACACAGCAGGCCAAGCAGCATCATAGGAGCAGAGAGGCTGACGTTTCGGGCCTCGACCCTTCATCAGAAAAAACAGAAAAAACCTCATGTAATATTCTGTTTCCCAACATTGAACTGCTGTATTAAAAGGACTCTTTGACAGGAATCTGGGTTAGAAATAATTCTAGTTCACTACCATTAAAGTTCCATTTCATTATATTACTGTATTGGGATGTTTTCTTTTTACTAGCCATAAAGACTCCAGCCATTTTATTGATATTAATGTTAAGACCTGTTTACAACATTTACAAAGGATTTCCAAATTGTGCTCCATGTTAACATATGAGTTGCTAACGAAGACAATGTAGTCAGAGGCCAATCCTGTCTTAGTTTTGTTCAATACAATCTCTGACCCTTACACACTCCACTATTTTATGTTTTTTTTTTCCCCCTACCGTAAAATCATTTGTTCGTTATTTGTGTTATCAGCATGATACCTATCACAAGGAAGTGAAAGTGGATCACCTTGTTTGATCCTTTCCTTGATTAAAATTGGTTCCATATCTTCATTGTTGCCCAAAATCTGGGTCTTGACGCCCCTGTATAAAACTTCAATAAATTTTATAGGGCAATGCATCTAAGACTTCAGTTTCAGTTTGTGCCCCACTGCGTTTGAAGGCGTCAGCGAGATCAACGACAACAACAGTTTGTTTCTTTGCCAATTTGACTCCCATCATTCAGTTAGACAGGGAGAGTCACGTTTTCTTGACATCTTGCCGGTAATAAAACATTTCTGCTGCCTATGAAGCTTGATGGCTTTGGACTCTCCATAATATGGGACCAATAGTAATTTGTCTCCAGTTATCAGTAGCATTCCAAACCTCTAGGTTCTTCTGACTTTGAGAGTGAAACAGTCCATGCAGGCCTTAGCGGCATTAGGAATAATGCTGGCCTTCAACCAAAGTGTAAAATACTGGGCTAACCATGAGGTTAGAATTCCTAAAAGCTTATAGTTCTGCTGTGCTGATTTTTGTCAGTTCAGTGACATAAGACCAGTAAAGTTGACATTGTTACTTGCGCTACCAAACTTGGGCAATATCTGCTTTATTACATTGGATAAGCCATTTTTTTCCAACTCTGTATTGGACAGAGGGCATTTAATTTTATCAGGACAGTCTATAAACTTGTGTAATTTTGTAAGCCAATTTCTTTACAGTGTATTTTCCACTAGCATTACTGTTGTTTTTTTTTGTTTATTGCTCTTATAGCTAATTTTTAGCTGTTTCTTTGTAGCATTATTTTTCACTAATTTGTTTGCATATGCCATTGTTGTTGTTATACAAATGACCAATATTTTTATTGTTAATCCATACCTTCTGGAACATCTAGAAGTTCTCAAATATTCTATTTAGCCCTAACCTTTCAGCTCCTATCTGTCTAGTGTGGCTTTAGTAAGCCTGCTATCTCCATCTCCATCTCCATCTCCATCTCTATCCAAAATACTTCCAATTTTATCAGTCTCCGTCTCTGTGATATCTTCCATATTGTAGGCAACCAGTGGATTGTACATTACAGTTTCAGTCCCAAAGGATTTATCTTTTAGTTGAAGGTATTCAGTTGACCTTGTGTCAGAAATCTGTTGTGGGTCTCAGTTTGTAATTTGTTAAAGGCCATGAGACAAATTTCCAAATTAGAAAAACAACTCAATGGAACCGAAGAGCTGTTTGGTTTCCTCTTGAGTCTATGTTGATATTTTACAGCTGGAGTTTTTGAATTTTCTCCCTGCCTTATTCTTCTGTTATTCCTAGACTTTCATGCTGACTGAGGCCATGTGCTTTTGTCTGTTTCATTACAAATTTAAGCCGACATACAAAAATAAGTTAATTTTTCACCTTAACTACTGCTATCCTACACATGGTATCATAACATGCAATTGCATCAAAACAGTCCATTTTACTACGTTCCCACATCTTTCAAAATTTAATGTTATGTAGAACGTAGAACAGTACCGTACAGGAATGGGCCCTTCAGCCCATGATGTTGTACCAAACATGAGGCCAAATTAATCTCTTCTGCCTGCCTTCTGTCCATATCCCTCCATTCCTGGCATATTTATGTGCTTATCTAAAAGCCCCTTAAACACCCCTATCATATCTGTATCCACCACCACCCCTGGCAGTGCATTCCAGACTCCTACCCCTCTGTTTATTAAAAAAAAACTTTCCCCTCACATGTCCTTTGAACTTACCCCTCTCACCTTAAATACGTGACCCCCCACCCACTATTAGACATTTCAACTCTGCGGGGGAAAAAAGTTTCTGACTATCAACCCTATCTATGCCTCTCAATTTTATAGACTTCTTTCATTATCTCCCCTCGGCCTCTGCCACTCCAGCGAAAACAACCTCAGTTTTTCTAGCTTCTCCTTATAGCTCATACCCTCTAATCAAGGCACGATCCTAGTAAACCTCTTCTGCACCCTCTCCAAAGCCTCTACATCCTTCCTCTAATGTGGCAACTGGAATTGAACACAATACTCTAACTGTGGCCTAACCAAAGCCTTACAAAGCTGCAACATGACATCCTGACACTTGTATTCAATTCCCTGACCAATAAAGGCAAGCATGCCATACACCTTCTTTACCACCCTACCTGCTTCTGTGGCCACTTTCAGGGAACTATGGACTTAAACCCCGAGATCCTTCTGTACATCAATGCTGGTCAGGGTCCTGACATTAACTGTATACTCTTCCTTAACATTTGATCTCCCAAAGTGCAGCACCTCACACTTACCCAGATTAAACTGCCATGTCTCTGCCCATATCTGCAATGGATCTATACCGTATTCTTCAACAACCTTCCACACTATCCACAACTCCACTGGCTGGTGAAGATACTAAGATCTTGATTAAGGCTCCAGCAATCTCCTCTCTTGTCTCTCTCAATAACCTGCATAGATACCATCAGGCCCTGGGGACTTGTCCACCTTAATGCTCTGCAAGAGACTCAGCGCCACTTCTTTCTTGATCTCAAAATGACCTTGAGTATTAGCATGCTCCACACTAAGGAGGTGGTAGCCTAGGGGTATTATTGGTGGACTGTTAATCCATTGATCCAGATAACATTCCAAGTTTGAATCCTGCCACGGCAGATGGTGCAATTTGAACACAATAAACATCTGGAATTAAGAGTCTAATGGTGACCCAGAATCCATTGCTGATTGTCAGGAAAAGCCTATCTGGTTCACTAAGGTCCTTTAGGGAAGGAAACTGCCATCCTTTAACCCTACTTGCCAGGATCATTTCCTGGCCCCTCCTCACTCTCCTGATTCGCTGCATGAGTCCTTTCCTGCTTCCTTTATATTCCTCAGCGGCCCTATCTGATTTTAGCTTCTTCAACTTCACATGTTTCTTTTTTCCTTTGACTAAAATCACAACCTCCCTCATTATCCAAGGGTCCCATAACTTGCTATCCTTGTCCTCCCTCCTTATTGGTAAATGCCAGTCCTGACTTCTCATCAGTAGGTCTTTAAAACAACTCCCACGTCAAATGTGGACATGCCTGATTACAGCTCCTCTCCATTTACATTCCCTAGCTCCTGCCTAACACTTCATGTAATTTACCCTCCCCCAATTTAGTACCTTCCCACAAGCTCCTGGCGTATCCTTGTTCATATCTATCCTAAAACTGAAGGAGTTGCAATTGCTGTTTCCAAAATGCTCTCCCACTGAAAGGTCAGTGACCTGGCCAAGCTCATTAGCCAATACAAGTCCAGTATGGCTCCACATACTGTTTCAAGAAACCCTCTTGGATGTACTTAACAAAATCAACCCTGTCTAAGTCTCTAGCTGTAAGGGAGTCCCAGTCAATATTGGGGAAGTTAAAGTCACCCACTACGACCAGCCTGCTGTTATTGCATCTTTCTGTAACCTGTCTACATATTTGCTCCTCAATGTCTCAGTTGCCATTGGGGGCCCTATAGTATAATCCTATCCGAGTAATTGCACCCCTCTTATTTTCGAGCTGTACCCATATGCCTCAGTGGATGAGCCTTCTAGTATGTCCTCTCTGGGGGAGGCAATAGCCTAGTGGTATTATCGCTGGACTGTTAAGCCAGAGGCCCAGATAATACTCTGGGGATCCGGGTTTGAATCCTGCCATGACAGATGGTGGAGTTTGAATTCAGTAAAATATCTGAAATGCCTGTCTGTGCCCCTGACTAGCGAGTCTCCGACCACTATCACACGCTTGGATCTTGGCAACCCTGCTCGACAGCAGAGCCAGTTGTGATGCCATAGGCCTGGCTGCTGTTATACTCCCCTGAGAGGCTATCCCAATGAACAATATGAAAAATACCTATTTTGAGAGGGGAACAGCCACAGGAGACTCCTGCACTATCTGCCTGCTTCTCCTGGCAGTGACCCATCTACCTGACTGAACCTGCAGTGTGACCACCTCCTTGTGACTAAGGTCTATCATACTCTCTGCCCCCGTATACTCTTCAGTGTGTCCAACTGCAGTTCCAACCGAACAATGCAGCCGGCCACATTTCCTGTCGTTGTCATTTCTTAAGTTTTTTAAATGATCCAGCCTTTCACTAGGATAGCTGACTGTAAGTGAGTTTTCAACTTGGTCTTGTACAGTTTTAAAGAAACAAATTCAATCTAATTATCTACATTCACTGCTAAAACTTCTTTTATTGAATTATTTGTTGTTATATTTGGGATGGTCGCTAGTTTTGAATTTAGAAATTAATTACCAGTGGACAGATCCCACTTGAGAAAGGAATTCCACTCACTAATAGGCTCACAGGTTATCATCTACAATAAGTACATGATTCGCTAAAGGTGTGATATGGACTAAGTTTGACTTGCTATGTTAATAAGATAGTCATGGGCTAGAGTTAAAAATTCCATTAAGATTTCATGTCTACAAATATTGCATTTATATTACATGAGAGCCAAAAACCCTAACGCACATGGGGACATTCACAGTTTCTATTATCACCGGATGGTTTAGACCTCATTGGCCCAAACATTTCTGGTCTCTGCAGTCCTCCCAGCCAGGTTGTGGGTTCATGTACACACTCAAATTTAGCTAGCAGGGTATCACTAACTAAAGATGCAGCGACAGCAAAATTAGGCCAGTTTGGTTTCTCAGACCATATTGTCTGGCTGTTTCCAGCAGGACTTTGGAGATATGGCCCCTGTGACCCAAACTACACAACAGTCGTTGTTAATCCTAGTGTAGGGACGCGTGGATATGCACAAGGTCCGTCTGAACCTTAGTGCT
This sequence comes from Rhincodon typus, assembly GCF_021869965.1. NCBI lineage: Eukaryota > Metazoa > Chordata > Chondrichthyes > Orectolobiformes > Rhincodontidae > Rhincodon > Rhincodon typus. The sequence continues at coordinate 415 of NW_025977266.1, read as the reverse complement.
TCCCAGGGTACCACTGTTCATGTATTCCTTGGCCTTGTTTGTCTTGTGAAGGTGCATCACATCAAATTATCAGGATTGAATTTTATGTACCACTGATCAGCCTATCCGACTACATTGTCCTATAATCTGAGGCTATCCTGCTCACTATTTTCCACCTCACCAATTTTTGTATCATCTGCAAACTTGCTGAACAGCTCTCCTACATTCAAGTGTAAATCATTTACCTATATCGTAAACAGCAAGGACTCCAACACCAATCCCTGCAGAACCCCTTTGGACACAGGTTTTCAATCACAAAAACACCCTTTGACCATTGGCGATAACAAGGTGTAGCGCTGGATGAACACAGCAGGCCAAGCAGCATCAGAGGAGCAGGAAAGCTGACATTTCAGGTCAGGACCCTTCTTCAGAAAAA
>NW_025977265.1:0-7043 GCF_021869965.1 Rhincodon typus | reverse complement strand
AGGGAGGTCAACCAGTAAAAGGCAAAACACAATAAATGGAAATATACTGAGAGGGGTAGATGAAGTGAGAAATCCTGGTGTGCAAACATATAGGTCCCTAAAGGTATCATCACAAGTAGAGTAAGTTGTAAAGAAGGCATATGGAATGCTGTCCTTCATTGGCAGGGGTATGAAATACAAAGGTAGGGATATAATGATGAAACTTTAAATGACACTGGTGAGCGCACACCTAGAGTATTGTGTACAGTTCTCGTCACCGCATTATAGGAAGGACATAATTGCTCCAGAAAGAGGGCAGAGTTACTAGAATGTTGCCAGAGCTGGAGAATTGTAGCTACGGGGAGAGATTGGAAAGGTTGGAGTTGTTTTCCTTGGATCAGGGAAGGCTGAGGGATGACATAGTAGAGGTATGCAAATAGTGATGGGTAGAGATAGAGTGACAGGAGGACTCTGTTTCCTTTGGCAGAGAGTCATCTATTCAAGCTAAATGGCAGAGGAATTGGAGGGGACGTGAGGAAAATCTTTTTTATGCAGAGGGAGTGGGTGTCTAGAATTCACTGCGTGAGTTGGTGATGGAGATGGATGGGCTGTGTGCAGGAAGATAGGATTAGAAGGGGCATCTGTCTGTCTTTGGGTCAGTATGGACAGGATGGGCTGAATGGCCCTCTTCAGTGCAGTTTCTATGGTTCTATGGTTGTAAACATAGAAGACACAAGCAGGAGTAGGTCAATTGACCCCTCAAGCCTGCTCTGCCATTCAATATGATCGTGGCTGATCATCGAGCTCAGTACCCTCATCCTGCTCCCTCCCTCACCATATCCCTTATCCCTTTAGCCACAAGAGCTATATCCACTTCACTCTTGAAAACATATAATGCTGGGGCCTCAACCACATTGCATGGTAGTGAATTCCACAGGCTTACCACTCTCTGGGTGAGAAATTTCTCTTCATCTCAGCCCCAAAAGGTTTCCCCTTATCCTTAAAACTATGACCCTTAGTTCTGGACTCCCTACCATCAGGAGCATCCTTCCTGGATCTAGCCTGTTTGTTCCTGTTAGATATTTATAGGTTTTTATGATTTTTCACCCTCAATCTTCTAAAACTGACTCAGTCTCTCCTTATACATCGGTCCTGCCATCTGAGAAATCTTCACTACAGTCCCTCAATAGTAACGACATCCTTCCTCAGATAAGGAGACCAAAACTGCACACAAACTTTTGATTGAACCAATTATGTTTAAGTAGAATCCATATCATATTAAAAATCAGAACTGTCCTTTGCATTGTTGCTCAAACTTAGATGGAAATATGTGGTCTTAGTATCTGAAATAATCTTTTAATTTCATAAAGAGCATGTGAAGATTTCTCACTAAAAATAGTGTAAGTTTGGCAACTTTGAAACATTTTTGCTCAGGTTTGTTTTAGGATTATTTTAATGCAAATACAGCATCTTTAAGCACATTTTTCTCCTTCCCATTTCCCTGTGTAGGCTTAAACCACTAAAAGAAATACAGGCACTACATCCTTCAGAGCAGGTGGAACAACACCTGGACTCTGTTTCTGACACTCAACAAAGCCTGGAACCTGAGTTTCACTCTCAAGATGAAGTGCAGGAACATGTGGAGCAGTACACCGATGACAAAGGTAATGATTTAATTGGCAAGTTTCCTTCTGTATAAAACAGCAAGTGTGTAAAACTGCATTATACAGTTCAGGTAACACGAATCACTGGTCATTGGAATCTTTTTATCATGTGCAATCCTTTCAGAAATTTTACCTTCATTTCTAATTATTTGGACAGCTGAGCATCATTTCCTGATGTGGATTGGAGCATATCAAGCTGTCCTTGTTTTAGTTGTTGGATGTGCTGGCCTTGGGGGACTTCCAGAGGAGATTTACAAGAATGATTCGGGGATGAAACGCTTGCCATATGAGGAGTACTTGAGATCTCTGGGTCTGTATTTGATGGCGTTTAGAAGGATGAGGGCAGATTTGACTGAAGCTTACAGAATGCTGAGAATCCTGAATAGAGCTGACATGGAGAAGATGTTTCCACTAGTTTGAGAGACTGGGATCTGAGGGCACGGCTTCAGAGTGAAGCGATGACCTTTAGAACTGAGATGAGGAGGAATTTCTTCAGCCAGATATGGAGAATCTGTGGAACTCATTGCTGCAGAAGGTGGAAGCCAAGTCATTGGGTGTATTTTTGGCAGAGATAGTTAGGTTTTTGATTAGTAAGGGGATCAAGGGTTGTGGGGAGAAGGCAGGAGAATGCGCAGAATAGACTCGATGGACTGAGTGGCCTAATTCTGCTCCTATATCTTATCATCTTATCGTCCTAATATTTCAGCTTGAGATCCACTTGGTCAGCTTTCTATTTGAGACATTGCCTTTGTGTGTTGAATTGAGTTTTTGACATTTGGATCTCACAATTCATGGGGTCTCTTTCCTATCATTGGAACTCTGAACCATCCATTGAGGTGGAGATTCTGTCCTTAGTAGGTCATCATCATAATGGGGACAGCCAGCCTGTGTCTGTTAGGGAATGCTGGAGACGTTTGCTTTGCTGGTTCTAAAGGATGTAATGAGGAGTGGTGGAAGGAACCTGGTGAGGATCATAAACAGTGTGGTGGACCGTTTCCTCTGCAATAAATTCTACATGAACCTGTATAAGTTGAAAGAACCAACAGCTTTCCTACTGAGGGTGGTCCTCATCCAGTTCCTAAAATAACTGTCGGACTATTGGAATTCTGACCCCATTGAATTCAGATTGTACCTCCACGGCTGAGACGAGGAATTCGGAATCTGGGACTAACTGACGTAATCACTACAATTCCACCATACCATTCCATCACAGAGCCCATCAGCTCATGCATGGCTGATGAAATTTAATGCAGATAAGTGTGACGTAATTACTTTTGATGGAAAAGTTGAGGAGAACAGATGTAAAATGAATAGTTCAATTTTAAAGGGAACAGGATTACAGACCACCAGGAATTGTATGCACACACATCTTTGAAGGTTGTTAAAAATATGCAATCCTTAACTTTATTATTAAAGGTGTAGAACATAAGAGTGAGCAGGTTAACTTAGACATTTATACATTACTGAATAGGCTAGGTGGAGTATTGTGTCCAGTTCTAGAATCCCTACAATGGGAAACAGGCCATTCGGCCCATCAAATCCACACAGACCTTCCAAAGAGCATGCCACCCTATCCCTGTAACCCTGTATTTCCTATGACTAACCCACCTAACTTGCAGATGCCTGGGTACTATGGGCAATTTAGCATGGTCAATTCACCTAACCTGCACATCTTTGGACTGTGGGAGGAAACCAGACCACCCAGAAGAAACTCACACAGACACAGGGAGAATATGGCAGCTTCACACAGACACTCCAAAGGTAGGATTGATCCTGAGTCCCTGGCACTGTGAGGCAGCAGTGCTATCTACTGAGTTACCATGCTGCTCCCACATTTCTAGGCACTACACTTCAGAGAAATGCCTTAGAGAGGTGCAGGAGAGAGTTACTAGTGAAATTCAAGAGCTGGAAGACCTCAATTTTGTGGAAAGACTGGAGAAACTAGCATTCTTCTCCTTAGAACAGAGAAAGTTCAAACAAATTTGTAACGATGTTAACATCACAATTAACTTTCATTAATAGGGATTAACTATTCCACTAGCAAGGACATTTTAATTGGTAAAAAGAGTTCACAGGACTGAAAAAAGCTAAGGATGGGATAAAACTAACTCAGAGTTAGTAGGAGATAGTAGGAACTGCAGATGCTGGAGAATCTGAGATAACAAGGTGTAGAGCTGGATGAACACAGCAGGCCAAGCAGCATCAGAGGAGCAGGAAGGCTGACGTTTCGGGTCTGGTGATTTCTGAAGAAGGGTCCAGACCCAAAACATCAGCTTTCCTGCTCCTCTGATGCTGCCTCGCCTGCTGTGTTCGTCTAGCTCTACACCTTGTTATCTAAGGATAGGATAATAAGCTTTTTCTTAACATCGTGATTTGGTGTGATCTTGTTTTTTTTTTGGTTGTCCTTGGGATATGGGTATTGTTGGCGAGGCCAGCATTTGTTGCCCATCGCTATTTGTCCTGGGGATAGGTAAAAGTCCACTTCATTGACATGGAGTAACATGAGTCTGGAGTAACATGCAGGCCAGACCAGGGAAGAATGACAGATTTCCATCCATGAAGGACATTAGTAAATCAGATGGGTTTTTTGACAATTGACAGTGGTTACATGGATGCCTTTAGATGAGCATTTTCCTTCTAGAATTTTACTGAATTTTAAATTCCTCATCTGACATGGGGGGATTTGAACCCACATTCCCCAGAATATTAGCCTGAAATTCTGGATTACTCTCTCACTGACTAGTGTTCCAGGAACCAGTTTCAAAACTTGAGTTTAACTTCACTTCATAAGTATGGAATTGAAAGCCAAACTCAAAAATGGTAACCATGTACTAATGTTGTAAAAATTTATCTGGTTCACTAAATGCTCTTTAAGAAAGGAACCTGTAGTCTGCCTGCATGTGACTCCAAGCTCTTAATGATGTGACTTGTAAGTACTCTCTGAATTGCCCTAGCAAGCTACTCAGGTCAAGGGCAAATAGGATGTGTTACAACAGCTGTCCTTGCCAGTGGTACCCGCATCTGATGAAATAAAAGCAACTGGTAATGATCATCTCTAACAAGAGAGACTCTAAACATCTCCACTCAACATTCAATGGTGTTACGATGGCTGAATTCCAAGCATTATCCTGTGGAGAAGTTACTAGAGATTTAGCTGGACCAGCCATAAAACACTGTGTCCAGAAGATAGGTCAGAGGCTAGGAATTCTGTGGTGCGTAATTTACCTCCTGTCTCCATTTACAAGTCACAATCAGGATTGTGATGGAATACCTACACTTGTCTGGATGAGTATAGCTCTAATCACACTCAAGAAACTCAACACCATCCAGTACAAAACAATGTTTAATTGGCAGTCCCTATACCTCCTTACACCTTCATTCTCTACCGCATCATTGCACAGTGACAGCAACATTATGTGCCATCTACTATATGGTCTGCGGCAGCACCGAGTGCCTTCTAAACCTGTGAACTCTATCTCCAAGAAGAATAAGGGTAGCAAGTGCATGGCCATCACCTATGAGTCCTCTTCTGACATATCATCCCAACTTGGGATATTTCTGTTCCTTCATTGTTACTGGGTCAAAATCTTGGAGCACTCTTCCTAACAGCACTGTGCGTATACCTACGCTGGATAGACTGCAGTGGTTCAAGAAGGTAGTTTGCTGCCACCTTCTCAAGGGCAGTTAGAGATGGACAATAACTGCAGGCTTTGCGAACAATGCTCACATCCCATGAATGAAGAAACAAAAATGAGGCACATGTTATGTCCCAGCTGATGTTATTACTGGACAAGTCAGATGTCAGAATGAGATAAATTGATTTGTTTTGTTTGGTTTTAATAAGGTGATCTCTCACTGAAACACAAGCCTGCAATGTTGCCAATTTGGTTTTATCAATGAAGCAGAAGTTTATTAAGTAAAAGCAATAAAGACAAAATAGAATAAACTTAAACTATTTGCATGTAACACAAGTTTACAGACTTTGAAACAGACGGTAACATATAATACTCATTAATCCTAAAACACTCCTTTCCAGATCTCAAAAACTTATTCACACCAGAGAAAAAAAAATTCTCTGACATCTAAATAGACGTAATTTAACTGTGACTTCAACTCCCAGTCTGGAAATCCTTCTTGGAGATTTCATACATCTGTGATGAAACACTTCTAGTCTGGGACTTTTAGTAAACTCCTCATTTTAAAGTAATCTACTTTGACTATGCTCTCCCTCAGAAGCACTGCTTGACACATGGATCTTCATCCAAGGATGTCTGCAGAATTATCCCAAGCTGAAACAAAAAAAGTCTTTATTTTCATGCTTTAAAAGATCCAAATCAAGAAATTTCTAACAGAAACCCAGATGTACGATTGTTTATCTTGCTCTGTTGTAAACTCTCCAAATAAGTGTAAAAAAACCCATTAGTTCAGAAAGCTGCCTCTATGTCAAGTTGTTTCTAAAAGAAATCATCATGACTACAGAAATAATTGCAAGTTAATCATTAGACCAATTCAAAGACGCAGAAGAGCCCTTATGTCACTAATTTAAAATTCAATCCTCCAAACTCAAAAATAAGTAGTATTAAAATACAAATAGAGCACACATCTTACATCACATGAGAATTAATAAATGAAAGAAGATAAGGCTCTGACTAGCAGCATGTATTTAGTCCTCGGCTGCAAAAACGTTGTTTCACTCAATGTGATCCAGATTTCTTCCCCAGTGACTTGAACTTTATTATATGACTGCATCAAAGCTTTCATTCTCCACATTTCTGTTATTACCCCAGAATCTGACAGGAGAAAGTTAGATGTTCCAGTGTCATACAGTTTTCTCATTGCTTATATTTTGAGCTGTATAAACCATAGGATTTTTGTTTTACTCTTTGTTTTGTTCTGTGTTAATTTAATTCTATGTTTTGAGCTGTACCAAGGCTGTAAGACTAGAATTTTCCATTACCCGCTCAGTAAATCTGAGATACTGGACAGATACCGGAGGCTACACGTGCAGTATGCGTAAGATCATCACTTACCGCATTCCAGGACGATATTGAGAAACCTCTCTGAACTGTTGCTTTTTCTAATTCAGCAGATGTGGAGAGATAGCTTTGCAGCAATCTTTTTGGGCTGTAAGTGTGTTATATCATTCAGAAGATATGCGATATGCCTTAAAGGACATGCTCTTGATGTCATCGCCATATCATGGAATATAAAATAATGACATAAAGCTTTTCTCCATCTAACTGAGCAGTGCCTCTTACAAATTGCTTAGCTGGAGCCCAGACATCCAATCACCTGTAATTATAGGCTGTGAATGTAAATACCAGGAGCTGCAATAAAAGTTCATTCAATTCTTCAGTACTACGTGACCCAAGTCTCAAATTTATGTTCTTGGAGTTCACG
>NW_025977264.1:0-7044 GCF_021869965.1 Rhincodon typus | reverse complement strand
CAGAGGATTAGATAGGGTGGACAGTGGGAGCCTTTTTCCTCGGATGGTGATGGCTAGAACGAGGGGACATAGCTTTAAATTGAGGGGTGATAGATATAGGACAGATGTCAGAGGTAGGTTCTTTACTCAGAGAGTAGTAAGGGCGTGGAATGCCCTGCCTGCAAAAATAGTAGACTCGCCCACTTTAAGGGCATTTAAATGGTCATTGGATAAACATATGGATGATAATGGAATAGTTTAGGTTAGATGGGCTTCAGATTGGTTTCGCAGGTCGGCGCAACATTGAGGGCCGAAGGGCCTGTACTGCGCTGTAATGTTCTATATTCTATGTTCTATGTTCTAAAGCATCTGTAAATCCCTAATGGTTTCATGTGTGGCAGACTGGGATATTCCACATATGTCCCCAGTGGAAAGAGCCACAGGTGAAAAAGTTCAATGCTGTGGACACTTCCAAAATTCCAGTGCTGGATTGCCTTTGCAGACACACATCTTCTTGGAGAAGGTGGTGTATATAGCTGATGGCATCCTGTTACATCCCAAGCCCCCTCTTTGTTTTGCATGCATTAACTGGTATTGTTAAGAGCAATGCTGGTCAATGTATTGGCCATTGGTTGCCAGCATACTACGTTATTTGACCCTCTGCAACCTTTCCCTGTTTATGTTCTGCCTGCTGCTATGCATGGTCCTGTGCAAACCTCTATCAGTTCCCCTGCAGCTAAATATGTGCCACATAGCTATCAGAATTGCGAGCATAACTAGCCAGTTATGCATAGTTCGGTTGACCTGATCGATCATCATGCCTACCTGAGGTTATCTGTAAAGAAATTGCATTGAACAACCCGATCAGCGTATTTTTTGAGGTCTTCCCTTGTATCCTAAGCATTCTTGTTCCATGGAAAGCCCTATACATGGACTCTACCCAACCCACTGTGATGAATATCATTCTGGGCTGGGACTTTTCTCTCTGGAGCGTAGTAGGTTGAAAGGCAACCTTCTTGAAGTTTATAAAGTAATGAAGGGTATAGATAGCGTTAATGCTAGGTGTATTTTCCTTAGTATAGGGGATTTAAAGACTTAGGAGCATTTTTTAAGGTGAAAGGAGAGAGATCTAACAAAGACATGAGCGGCAAATTTTTTATACAGAGGGTGGTTTGCATGTAGAATAAACTTCCTGAGAAAGTGATGGATGTAGGTATAACTACAACGTTTAAAAGACATTTGGATAAGTACATGAATAGGAAAGGTTTGGAGGGATATGGGCCAGGAACCGGCAGGTGGGACTAATTTAGTTTGGGATTATGTTCATCATGGACAGAATGGACCAGAGGGCCTGTTTCCGTGTGTATGACTCTATGATGCAGTCATGGGGAATGGAGAAGTGAGCCTAAAGTTGAAAGCCAGGACCATGTAGAGTCCCTTAATCGTTACTGAACTTTCCATCATTTGAGCAATCCTTAGTCCAACACCCCTGCCTTGCTCTCAGATAAAGTCAATCCAAACCCTTGTGAGCCATGATGACTTATCTGTGAATCTTGAACATCTCCACAGTACAGTGGCACATGCCTCACCCTGCATACCTCAATGTGTCATTAAGCATCCTTAGCATCAACTACATCATTCTTGAGGTTCCTGTAGTTATGCTCAAAGTCTTAGGACTTCTGGAATAACCAATGGCACAGTTTTGGCAGAATTGCGTAAGAAGTCCAGCACAGCCTATCTTGACATCAGAAGCACTTTGATGCATATTTTATGCATCCACGGAATGGTGAGGTGAGTTTCTCAACAGGCAGTGGCAAATTGACAATTAGGAGGGATTATTGGTTGTTAAAATGCCTTATTAACACCACAAATTGCCTCATTAATATTCAGATTCCTATCTTACCAAATATGCTGAACAAGCTGGATGTTGAGATTTCTACACATGGAAGTCAGTGTGGATATCTAGTGATTTCAGCTCACTGCATGCTCCAAAAGATTTCTATGTTGGACACTGGGCACCAATATCCCAGTTCACATTCCATGATCATCCATGGCACTGGCCATGACCACCGCATATTGACAAAGACTGGCATCTGACTAGTGAAAGAATCTAAGAACCCTCATGACATATCTCTAATTGACTTACAGGATGCATCAGCACTTCAATGTTGAATTGCAGGGCAAAATGGCACCTACCATTGTAATGTAGTTGCAAGCACACTGCACTCAGAGACAGAACCCAGATCCTTGACTGGACCAAGCTGCTTCTTTGGGCTATTCACTTGCTAACATAGTGTTCACTCAATCTGAGCCTACCTGGATGCTCTCAGCATCACAGGCTTGCATTGCTTTGCCTTACCTTGCCTTGTTGAGCTTTGCCCCCTCAGCTAGAGATATCAGGCTCACATTACTTCTGTCTTGCCATCTATACCAGTCCTGGGGCTTGGGCATAGTTATAAAGCTGCTCAGAGTGGTCAGAGTCAGGCTTTCTGCATAAGGGTAAGGAGCTGAATATTATGCAACACACTTCTCATCTTAGATAACAAGGTGTAGAGCTGGATGAACACAGCAGGCCAAGCAGCATCAGAGGAGCAGGAAAGCTGTCGTTTTGGGCCTAGACCCTTCTTCAGCATCTGCAGTTCTTACTATCTCTGAAACACTTCTCATCTTGACTCTTTTTGCCATGTTGTGCCTGTTACCTTCCTGGAATGAGCGAGAGGCAGATATAACAGAATATAAAAGTGCCTAGCACAGGTGTTATTTCTGATGCAAGTGGAGAGATGGCCTGTGTGAGTAAGTGGGCAGCATGGTTAGTTCAATCAGGGGCTGGGGTGAATGAGAGCGAGTGGGGGAGATGTTGTAGGAAATAGTGAGAGATTGACAGATATATGTTGAATGGTAGGTTGTTCTGGAAATGGTGTATGGTAAGTAATGGGTAGGATTGGTTGAGAAAGACACCAGAAAGCTGGGATAGGTAGTTGATGAAGTGAGTTTGGTAAGGTAAGGCAAGAAATTTCAATGGTCTTGCCCTAATTCTCATACTATGCACCCTAGTTCTGGAATCACCAACCAGTGGATATAGTTTATTTTAACTACCCTGTCGTTTCTTGTTAATATCTCGAAAACTTCAGTCAGATCACCCCATAACCTTCTAAATTCTGGAGAAAACAAGCCTAATTTGTAAATAAATCCCCTCATAAATTGACCCCTAAAATCCTGTGTTATTCTTGTAAATCTACGTTGCACTCCCTTCAAGGCCAATATATCCTTCTTCAGGTGTGGTTCCCAGATCTGCTCACAGGATTGCAAGTGAGGTCAAACGAAAGTTTTATACAACTGCAGCATTTCTTCTGCACTCTTCTACTCCAGTCCTCTAGATATAAAGGCCAGCATTCTGTTAACTTTCTCGATTATTTTCTGCATCTGTTTGTGATGTTTTAATAAAGATCCATGCACCTGAACCTCCAAGTTTCTTTGGCATCCACTGCATTTAATTTCATACCATCGATCCTTTCTCCATACAAAATGGATAACCTCATGCTTTCTTACATTGAACTCCATTAGCCACAATCACTATCCCTTTGTAATTTTACACCAGCATCTGCACTGTCTACAGTACTCCCTAACTTTGTGATATATGACTTCTTACACCATTATCCAAGTTGTAAACAAATAATATAAAATAATTGACTGCCTAAGACAGATCATTGTGGGAGACCACTGGTCACATCCTGCCAATTTGAGTATCTACCCATTATCCCTACTTTCTGTCACCTGCCACTCAACCAATTTCCCAGCCACATCTGCAATTTTCCCTCAGTTCAGTGGGCTTCTACCTTAGTTAATAGTCTGTTATGTGTGACTTTATCAAATGCCTTCTCAAATTCTGATCACTTAATCTAAACTATCAATATATTTTCTTGCCCAGCACTCTATACCCCAGCAAACCCTCCCCCAACTTCATCATAAATGCTGCCTCCTCCACACTTCACCAGCTCTGATGAACAGTCATCTAGACTCGAAATGTTAGCTTGCTCTCTCCCCATGGATGCTGCCTGACTTGCTGTGATTGCCAGCATTTGTTGTTTTCAGTACAGATTCCAGTGTCTGCAGTAATTTGCTCCCATCTCTCTCCACTTCCTTTGTCACCTCTTCAAAAAATCAATGATGTTTGTCAAGCATAATCTAACTGTCATGAATCCATGACAACAAGGTGCAGGGCTGGATGAATACAGCAGGCCAAGCAGCAACATAGGAGCAGAAAGGCTGACGTTTCGGGCCTAGATCCTTCATCAGAAAAGGGGGAGGGGAAGGGGGTTCTGAAATAAATAGGGAGAGAGTGGGAGGCGGATAGAAGATGGATAGAGGAGAGGATAGGTGGAGAGGAAACAAACAGGTCGAAGAGGCGGGGATGGAGCCAGTAAAGGTGAGTGTAGGTGGGGGGTTAGGGAGGGGATAGGTCAGTCCAGGGAGGACGGACAGGTCAAGGGGGCGGGATGAGTCAGTAGGAGATGGGGGTGCGGCTTGAGGTGGGATGAGGGGATAGGTGGGAGGAAGAACAGGTTAGGGAGGTGGGGACGAGCTGGACTGGTTTTGGGATGCGGTAGGGGGAGGGGAGATTTTGAAGCTTGTGAAATCCACATTGATACCATTGGGCTGCAGGGTTCCCAAGCGGAATATGAGTTGCTGTTCCTGCAACCTTCGGGTGGCATCGTTGTGGCACTGCAGGAGGCCCAGGATGGACATGTTGTCTGAGGAATGGGAGGGGGAGTTGAAATGGTTCGCGACTGGGAGGTGCAGTTGTTTATTGCGAACCGAGTGTAGGTGTTCTGCAAAGCGGTCCCCGAGCCTCCGCTTGGTTTCCCCGATGTAGAGGTAGCCACACCGGGTACAGCGGATGCAGTATACCACATTGGCAGATGTGCAGGTGAACATCTCCCGCAACTCATCCCTCACACCCCGTCCACGCAATAAGAACCAAAAAAGAATCCCCCTCGTCCTCACGTACCACCCCACCAACCTCCGGATCCAACGCATCATCCTCCGACACTTCCGCCATCTGCAATCCGACCCCACCCTTATCTGCTTTCCGGAGGGACCACTCTCTCCATGACTCCCTTGTCTGCTCCACACTCCCCTCCAGCCCCACCACACCCGGCACTTTTCCCTGCAACCGCAGGAAGTGCTACACCTGCCCCCATACCTCCTCCCTCACCCCCATCCTAGGCCCCAAGAAGACTTTCCACAGCCTTCCTGCTCCTATGATGCTGCTTGGCCTGCTGTGGTCATCCAGCCCTGCACCTTGTTGTCTCGGATTCTCCAGCATCTGCAGTTCCTACTATCTCTCATGAATCCAAGCTTGCTGTCCCTGATTAACTGAAAATTTTTCAAGATGTTCAGTTACCCCATTCTTGATTACAGACTCTAACAATTTCCCCACCACAGATGTTAGGCTAACTGGTCTGTAATTTCCCGGTTTTCATCTTTTGGTTTTCTTTAAAAGCAGAATGACATGTGCAATTTTCCAATCCAGGGATGACATCTGTATCTAGGTAACTACAAAAGGTTATAGTTAGGGTTTCTACAATATCCTCCCCTACTTGGGGGTGGCACAGTGGCTAGCACTGCTGCCCCACAACGCCAGACAATCTCCCTGTGTCTGTATGGGTTTCGTCTGGGTGTTCTGGTTTCCTCCCACAGTCCAAAGATGGAATCCCTGCAGTGTGAAAAAGGCCATTTGGCCCATCGAGTCTGCACAACTCTCTAAAGAACATCCCACCCAGACACAGCTCCCCCTCCCTATTCCCTGTAACCCCACATTTAACATAGCTAATTTATTCAACTTGCACATCCGTGGAAAATATGGGGCAATTTAGTATGGCCAATCAACTGTGCAGGTTAGGTGGACTGGACAGACCTTTAGGTGGATTAGCCATGGTCTGAATCTGAACAATTTTGTGGAAATTCTCATGGATACTGATCCACAAACAAAACAAAATGGAACGAATAGATAATCTCATTAAGTATAGGGAATGGGAAAGTCCACTATGGTATGGTAAGGGATGAGGTTGAAGTAGCAGCACATCACTGAGGCAGACTAGAAAGAAACAGGGTAGAGGATTGAGTGTGCCTGCACTTAAAACAGCTTGATCTGGGTGATATGTTTAATTCTTTTACTGGGAAAGACAGAATCAAAACCCGAAAAGGAAAAGCATCACAGTTTGAAAGAAAGGAACTGTATTTATTACACCAATTCTCAATTTAGTTATTTATTTACTTTTTTCTTTTCAGGGATATAAGTCAATGGCTAGGCCAACAATTGCTACCAATCCTACTTGTTCTTAAACAGAGAGTCTTGTTCGCCATTTCAGAGTGTAGTGAAGAGTCAAATACAGTGCTATTGGTCTGGAATCACATGTATGCTAGGCCAGGCATCGGCGACAGATTTCCTTCCCTAATGGGCATAGTAACCAGATTGACTCTTATAACGGTGATGGCCATGGTCATCATTATTTTCTCTCCACTTCCTGCTTCTTCTCCTGCATTTGTTGCTGCACAGGTGATGGGAAAGGCACTTCATGATAGTGATATTGTGGAGCAATTACAGATCCGTATGCCCATTCAGGACTATTCGGCAAAACTCCTCTAGAAAAGCTTGGACAACACAAACATGGCCTGAGAAAAGCAATTGTTTGCTGGATGATTTCTGGCTTTCACTGTAGGCTTTCTTTGTAGCTGTGTCCTGATAGAAGTTACTGAGAGGGACTGGCAGAGAATGAAAGAGACATGAGCACTGCCAGGACAGCAAACACAAGACTTGTAGAATGTGCTGCCTGTGGTTACAAACCAATACATATTGAAGATATAGAATCTCTTTTGATTGATAAAGGTACCAAGTTGGGATGGAGCATGCACCAACAGATACTGAAGCCATTCATGTCCAAATGCAGTAAGGCCTGGACAATATTTAGGTATATTGTTAGAAGTGGCTATTAACATTAAAGCCACACAAGTGCCAGGCAATGCCCATCTCCAACAAGATACCCACCATCAATATTTGTTACA